>NW_024470752.1:538119-598119 GCF_017639515.1 Carcharodon carcharias | reverse complement strand
TGTGAGTGAGTGTGTGAGTGTGAGTGAGTGTGTGTTTGAGCGCGTGTGGGTGTGAGTGAATGTGTGAGTGTGAGTGTGTGTGTGTGTGAGCGTGTGTGCTAGTGTGAGTGAATGTGTGAGTGTGAGTGAGTGTGTGAGTGTGAGTGTGTGTGAGTGTGTGAGTGTGTGTGTGAGTGAATGTGTGAGTGTGAGTGTGTGAGTGTGAGTGTGTGTGAGTGTGTGGGACTTGTGGATTTAAAAGTTTTGTTTCATAATTAAATCAATCGTTTGGTGTTTATTAAGAGAAACTGGGTTAAAGAATATTCTGCTTCTAACATTAGCTAAAGTAAACAATTGGCCACTTTGTTGAGTGAATTCAACATTTACACTTATGGTGTGACCTGTGGAGTAGTGAAGGTAGAGATACTGTGCACTCCTTCAATCACAGTCATAATATGAGGGAGTGCCGCACTGTCCAGGGGTCAGTGCTGAGGGAGCACCGCGCTGTCGGAGGGTCAGTACTGAGGGAGTGCTGGACTGTCAGGGGATCAGTGCTGAGGGAGTGCTGCACTGTCGGAGGGTCAGTACTGAGGGAGTGCAGCACTGTTGGAGGGTCAGTACTGAGGGAGAGCCGCACTGTCGGAGGGTCAGTACTGAGGGAGTGCTGCACTGTCGGAGGGTCAGTACTGAGGGAGTGCTGCACTGTCGGAGGGTCAGTACTGAGGGAGCACCACACTGTCGGAGGGTCAGTACTGAGGGAGCGCCGCACTGTGCTGACTCTCAGTGGGGTACGGGTCCCCCTCCTCTCCTGAGTCCCCCTGACTCTCACTGGCAGGCCTCCACGGATGAACCAGGGGTGATGCGCACCAGCAGGATATTTGCCTACGTGAGGCTGCACAGGCTGGGTCAGCCCTGGCCGCGGTGCTGTACATTTTTCCCAGCACAGGATTGTGCAGTCCCCGGGAGAGGGAGCTCCCTCGCTCAGGAAGTACATTCAACTCCCTGTCGGTGTAATGTGCAGAGCTATTGGCCGTTAGAAATTTGAATACAAACACTAAGAGCATGGCAGGCGTTTCCAAGTTAAACAGTGCATTCCTTCTGCTGTTTTGGCATGGAGTCATATGGCAGAAGTGAGTCACAAACAATGTTCACTCACACATATACGCACACACACACACACACACACACACACACACACACACACGCATATTCTACCATTGGGTCCTGTCTGTAATTAAAACGATCTGGACCCCACTCACAAAACTGACTCCAAAAGACTCCTTGAAATGCAAAAAAAAAAAACACGACACAATAACCATCTTTATTTCCAAAGCGGGTGGGAGTTGATAAAGGAGCGGGTTTGCATGTGGAAGTGGAGTTTGAATGACTGCAGATGTCTGCGTCTCTGTTTGATTGTAAAGTTAACTGGGTGGGGCAGGCGAAGGGAGCTGCACTTTCATGTTTCACCCTTTGCCAGCCAGTTTATTGATGGGATCAGGTTTCGGGGCTAGACGGGGATGGTATACTCCCCTCTAGCACCGGCCAGGGAGCAAGCCTGCCAGAGATCGTTGCAGGATCTTTAACCGGTTGAGAAGTAACACACCCTTGTCCTTTTACTCATGGAGGACAGCATCAAGGAGCTTTGCATCAGCCCCCACAGGTCTCAACTGCGATAGTGTGTCCCATCCCGGGACTTTAGGAGGGATGTCAGGGGGTCTTGGAGAGGGTGTGGAGGGAGATATACCCAGATGGGGCCGGGGGTGAGGGTCTTTTATAGTCTTTCATGGGATGTGGCTGGGCCCAGTATTTGTTGCCCATCCCTAATTGCCCCTTGAGAAGGTGGGGGGTGAGCTGCCTTCTTGAGCTGCTGCAGTCCCTGTGGTGTAGGTACACCCACCGTGCTGTTAGGGAGGGAGTTCCAGGATTTGGACCCAGCGACAGTGAAGGAACGGCCGATATATTTCCAAGTCAGGATGGTGAGGGGCTCGGAGGGGAACTTCCAGGTGGTGGTGTTCCCCATGTGTCTGCTGCCCTTGTCCTTCTAGATGGTAGCGGTCGTGGGTTTGGAAGGTGCTGTCTAAGGAGCCTTGGTGAGTTGCTGCAGTGCATCTTGTAGATGGTACACACACTGCTGCTACTGTGCGTCGGTGGTGGAGGGAGTGAATGTTTGTGGATGGGGTGCCGATCAAGCGGGGCTGCTTTGTCCTGGATGGTGTTGAGCTTCTTGAGTGTTGTGGGAGCTGCACTCATCCAGGCAAGTGGGGAGTATTCCATCCCACTCCTGACTTAAGAAGTATTTAGATGAGCATCTGAAACATATACCATACAGGGCTCTGGTCCGAGTCCTGGAAAATGGAATTAGACTCTATGACTTGCAGATACTCGGGAGTCAGGAGGTGAGTTACTGACCACAGGATTCCCAGCCTCGGTCAAGATATTACCATCGCTGAATCCCCCACTATCAACATCCTGGGGGATACCATTGACCAGGAACTGAACTGGACCAGCCACATAAATACTGTGGCTACAAGAGCAGGTCAGAGGCTGGGAACACACTGCGTTGCCGATATTATCTGTCCTCGGCTAGTTGTTGTGAAGCTGCTGTGGTTTGTGAATGAGCTGCACATTGTCCTGGTGATGCCTGACAGCTGGGGTGAGCGGTGAAGTGTTTGAGGAAGCGCCGGGGGGGGTGAGGGGTGGGGGGGGGGGGTGGTTTTTGCGGGGATGCCCATGCGTTAAACCAGTGAGCACGTGAGGCTGCTGAGTGAAGCAGAGCGAGCGGGGGGGGAATCCCATAGACCGGGAGGAGCAGGAAGTGTTCAGTCAGCAGAACGCAAGTCACCGCAATACCCCTGCACTGGCTCCCATCACACCAGCTGCAAACCCATTCTCCAGAACCGCCCGTTACCATGGGCGCTCGTCCGAGCGCTGCCACTGATGTCCAGAATAGTGACCGGTTGTTAGGGGGCTATCTCAGGTGCTGGACCCCCCACCCCCACCCCCGTGGTATATACAGAGAGCTTCAGCCTTAAACTGGTGTCACTAAGTGTGGGGTTTAGAATTGGCACCGAGTTTGGGCAGTTTCATTCCATCATGGGACCTGGGAGTCTCTGGCTCGGTCAGCATTTTAACCCAGAACCATGGCAAATAGGAGCAAAGCAGGCCATTCAGCCCTTCGAGCCTGCTCCGCCAGCCAATAAGATCATGGCTGATCCTCTATCTCAATGCCGTACTCCCACTCTCTCCCCATACCCCTTGACACCTTTAGAGTTTAGAAATCTATCGACTTCCTTCTTAAATATATTCAGTAACTTGGCCCCCACAGCCTCTGTGGAAGAGAATTCCACAGGTTCACCACCCTCTGAGTGAAGAAGTTTCTCCTCATCTCAGTCCTAAATGGTCCACCCCGTATCCTGACACTGTGACCCCTTGTTCTAGACCCTACCCCAGCCAGAGGAAACATCATCCCTGCGTCCAGTCTGTCCATCCCTGTCAGAATTTTATATGTTTCAATCAGATCCCCTCTCATTCTTCTAAACTCCAGTGAACACAGGCCTAGTCAGCCCAATCTCTCCTCATACGACAATCCTGCCATCCCAGGAATCAGTCTGGTGAACCTTTGCTGCTCTCCCTCAATGGTAAGTATATCCTTTCTTAGGTAGGGAGACCAAAAATGCACACAATACTCCAGATGTGGTCTCACCAAAACCCTGTACAGCTGCAGTAAGACATCCTTGCTCCTGTACTCAAGTCCTCTCACAATGAAGGCCAACATACCATTTACCTCCCTAACTGCTTGCTGCACCTGCATGTTTGCTTTCAGTGATTGATATACAAGGACACCCAGGTCTCTTTGTACATCAACATTTCCCAGTCTATCACCTTTTAAATAATACTCTGCCATTCTGTTTTTCCTACCAAGGTGGATAACTTCACACTTATCCACATTATACTGCATCTGCAATGCATCTGCCCACTCACTCAACCTGTCTAAATCGTCTTGAAGCTTCTTAACCCCCTCCTCACCGCTCACAGTCCCACCTAGTTTTGTGTCGTCAGCAAACTTGGAAATATTACATTTGGTTCCCTCACCCAAATCATTGATATATATTGTGAATAGCTGGGGCCCAAGCACTGATCCCTGCGATACCCCACTAGTCACCACCTGCCACTGCGAAAAAGACCCATTTATTCCTACTCTCTGTTTCCTGTCTGCTAACCAGCTCCCAATCCATGGCAATATATTACGCCCAAGTCCATGTGCTTTAATTTTGGATACTAACCTCTTATTGCCCATCCCTAATTGCCCCTTGAGAAGGTGGGGGTGAGCTGCCTTCTTGAGCCGCTGCAGTCCCTGTGGTGTAGGTACACCCACCGTGCTGTTAGGGAGGGAGTTCCAGGATTTGGAACCAGCGACAGTGAAGGGACGGCCGATATATTTCCAAGTCAGGGTGGTGAGTGACTTGGAGGGGAACTTCCAGGTGGTGGTGTTCCCCATGTGTCTGCTGCCCTTGTCCTTCTAGATGGTAGTGGTCGTGGGTTTGGAAGGTGCTGTCGAAGGAGCCTTGGTGAGTTGCTGCAGTGCATCTTGTAGATGGTACACACACTGCTGCTACTGTGCGTCGGTGGTGGAGGGAGTGAATGTTTGTGGATGTGGTGCCGATCAAGCGGGGCTGCTTTGTCCTGGATGGTGTTGAGCTTCTTGAGTGTTGTGGGAGCTGCACTCATCCAGGCAAGTGGGGAGTATTCCATCCCACTCCTGACTTGTGCCTTGTAGATGGTGGACAGGCTTTGGGGAGTCAGGAGGTGAGTTACTCACTGCAGGATTCCCAGCCTCTGACCTGCTCTTGTAGCCACAGTATTTATATGGCTGGTCCAGTTCAGTTTCTGGTCAATGGTAACCCCCAGGATGTTGATAGTGGGGGATTCAGTGATGGTAATGTCATTGAATGTCAAGGGGCGATGGTTGGATTCTCTCTGGTTGGGGATGGTCATTGCTTGACACAGTCTGAATCATGTGCAGTGCTCAATCAGCAGGGAATGAAGGAACATGGAATGTATAGGGTTAATCTTATCATATTTTAACATGCATAAACCTTTAGCTGTGGCAAGACAGGCTGAGAAAACTTAAAATACAGGAAGCTTAGCTTTTATTAGGCGAGGCAACAAGGGAGCGATGATAAACCTTTATAAATCTCTGGCTAGGCCTCAGGCCCCAGCTGGAGTAGTGTGTCCGATACCCGGCCCCACACTTTGGGGAGGATGTCAGGGGCCTCGGAGAGGGTGCCGAGGGGGATTGACTCCGAGTGGGACCAGGGATGAGGAGACTTCAGTCCGTGTGGAGAGGCTGGGAGAAGCTGGGATTGTTCTCCTCAGAGCGGAGAAGGTTAAGGGGGAGATTGAATCGAGGTGTTCAAAATCAGGAAGGGGGTTTGGACAGAGTAAATAAGGAGAAACTGTTCCCACTGGGCAGGAGGGTCGGTAACCAGAGGGGACACAGATTGAAGAGAATCGGGAAGAGAACCAGAGGGGGGAGATGAGGAGAATTTGTTTTTATTTACACAGCGAGTTGTTGTGATCTGGAAGGCGCTGCCTGAAAGGGCGGTGGAAGCAGATTCAATAGGAACTTTCAAAAGGGGGGCGGAATCGGATAAATACTGGAAGGGGAAACATTTGCAGGGATATGGGGGGGGGGGGGAAGAGATGAGGGGGAGAGTGGAACTAATTGGATAGATCTTCCAAAGAGCCAGCACAGGGGTGATGGGCCAAAAGGCCTCCTTCTGCCCCGGAGGTTTCAATGCTTTATAAACCTGGACAAGCCCTTGGATGAAACAAACAGACAGCGTGCAGCCTGTGCGGGTACAGTGTGGTGCTGCCTCTGAGTGCCCTTACAGGAAGAGGAAGGGGTGGCGAGGGTGAGTCAGACGAGGGGAGGGGGTGGGGCTGCCCCACTCGGATTTTGGACAGCTCAGCACACCCACCACCCCCCCACCACACCCCCCCCCACCCCCCAACCCCCATCCCCTCCCCCAGCCCTCCCTCAGAGCGGGAACAGTGAGAAAACCTCCCCGCAGGAGACAGGCAGTGATGGTGACAGGCGAGCTGGAGGGTCGGAAGGGTTAATGGTGCGAGCAGAGTGGATTGTGTCAGACTGCCGTCTCCACCCTTCCCCTCAACCTGTCAACCAGCAGGGCTCTCCGAGCCTGAATCAGGGCCAGATCAGATTCAGCAGTGACTCAGGAGGAAGGGCCTTTTCCTACAGCGGGGGTGCCGGTGGGATTCAGTGCCCAGGAATCAATTCCTCCTTAGGATAAAAGCAAAACAAAACTGCGGACGCTGGAAATCCAAAACTAAAACAAAAATACCTGGAAAAACTCAGCAGGTCTGGCAGCATCTGCGGAGCGGGACACAGTTAACGTTTCGAGTCCGTATGACTCTTCAACAGAACTAAGGAAAAAATAGAAAAGAGGTGAAATATAAACTGGTTTAAGGGGGGGTGGGACAAGTAGAGCTGGATAGAGGGCCAGTGATAGGTGGAGATAACCAAAAGATGTCACAGACAAAAGGACAAAGAGGTGTTGAAGGTGGTGATATTATCTAAGGAATGTGCTCATTAAGGGTAGAAAGCAGGACGAGCAAAGTACAGATAGACCTAGTGGGGGTGGGGTGGGGGTAAGGTACAGATAGACCTAGTGGGGGTGGGGTGGGGTGAAAGAATTGAAAAAGGCTAAAAGGTAGAGATAAAACAATGGATGGAAATATATTTAAAAATAATGGAAATAGGTGGGAAAAGAAAAATCTATATAAATTATTGGAAAAAAAAGGGGGAATCGGAAAGGGGGTGGGGATGGAGGAGAGAGTTCATGATCTAAAGTTGTTGAATTCAATATTCAGTCCGGAAGGCTGTAAAGTGCCTAGTCGGAAGATGAGGTGTTGTTCCTCCAGTTTGCGTTGGGCTTCACTGGAACAATGCAGCAAGCCAAGGACAGACATGTGGGCAAGAGAGCAGGGTGGAGTGTTAAAATGGCAAGCGACAGGGAGGTTTGGGTCATTCTTGCGGACAGACCGCAGGTGTTCTGCAAAGTGGTCACCCAGTCTGCGTTTGGTCTCTCCAATGTAGAGGAGACCACGTTGGGAGCAACGAATGCAGTAGACTAAATTGAGGGAAGTGCAAGTGAAATGCTGCTTCACTTGAAAGGAATGTTTGGGCCCTTGGACGGTGAGGAGAGAGGAAGTGAAGGGGCAGGTGTTGCACCTTCTGCGGCTGCATGGGAAGGTGACGTGGGAGGGGGTTGAGGAGTAGGGGGTGATGGAGGAGTGGACCAGGGTGTCCCGGAGGGAGTGATCCCTATGGAATGCCGATAGGGGGGGTGAAGGGAAGATGTGTTTGGTGGTGGCATCATGCTGGAGTTGGCGGAAATGGCGGAGGATGATCCTTTGAATGCGGAGGCTGGTGGGGTGATAAGTGAGGACAAGGGGGATCCTATAATGTTTCTGGGAGGGAGGAGAAGGCGTGAGGGCGGATGCGCAGGAGATCAGCCGGACACAGTTGAGGGCCCTGTCAACCACTGTGGGTGGAAAACCTCAGTTAAGGAAGAAGGAGGACATGTCAGAGGAACTGTTTTTGAAGGTAGCATCATCGGAACAGATGCGACGGAGGCGAAGGAACTGAGAGAATGGGATGGAGTCCTTACAGGAAGCGGGGTGTGAGGAGCTGTAGTCGAGGTAGCTGTGGGAGTTGGTAGGTTTGTAATGAATATTGGTGGACAGTCTATCACCAGAGATTGAGACAGCGAGGTCAAGGAAGGGAAGGGAAGTGTCAGAGATGGACCACGTGAAAATGATGGAGGGGTGGAGATTGGAAGCAACATTAATAAATTTTTCCAGGTCCCGACGAGAGCATGAAGCAGCACCGAAGTAATCATCGATGTACCGGGGAAAGAGTTGTGGAAGGGGGCCGGAGTAGGACTGGAACAATAAAAGTGTAGCTATGGGTACCCGCATGGGCCCCAGCTATGCCTGTCTTTTTATGGGGTTTGTGGAACACACATACCCACACTGACACACACGCACTGCCTGACACACACACACATACACTGACATACACACAAACAAACATACACACATGCACAGACAACACACACACACATACTCACGCTCTCACACACACACACACACAGACACACACATTCACACTCTCAAACACATACACATTCACACATAAACACACGCACACACTTGCACTCAGACAAACACACATTCTCACTTAAACACATGAACACACACACACACAGACACACACACACACAAACTCACACAAACACACACACACACTCACACTCCCTCATGCACACACATACACAGACACACACACACAAGCACACAAATACACACACCTGCACAAACTCACTCACACACAAACACACATACACACACACTCACTCCCACACAAAGACACACACTGACTGACACACATGCACACTGACACACACACTGACTGACACACATGCCAATATTCACACAAAAACACACCCACACATACACACACACACACGCATGCACACACACACAAACACACAGACACATATACACATGCAAACACACACACACAAATACACATACGGTCATACACATGCTCACACTCCCTCACACACATGCGCACACTGACACACACTCACACACACATACTGACAAACACACACACTGACTGACACACGCACATACATATACACAAACAGACACACACACAAACACACACACACACGCTGACATACACACACTGGCACACGCACTGACTGACACATACACATATACACTCACACATAAACACGCACACACATACATGCATGCACACAAGCACACTGACACACCCTCACTGAATCAGACACACACACTGACAGACAGGCAGACACACACATACACACACAAACCCACACACACACATACAGACATGCACAAACACACACAGAGACACACACACTCACACTCTCACACACAAACACACAGACACACACACATAAACACACAAACACACTAACACACACAAACACACACACACATTCACACATAAAAAAATGAACACACACACGCAGACACACACACAAACACTCCCTCACACATACATGCGCACACACACACACACACACAGAGGCACACACACATACAGACACGCACAAACACACATACAGATACATACATTCACACTCACATACAAACACACACACATTCACCACGTAAACACAAGAACACACTCACACGCATACACACAGACACACACTCACTCACATATACACACACAAAAACGCACACACAAACACACACACTCACACACATGCACACTAATGCACACACACTCTGACATACACACGCTCTGATTGACACGCACACAATACACACGCAAACACAAACACACACTGACACACCCACACTGACACACACACACACACACTGAGTGACACACACACACACACACTGAGTGACACACACACACACACCCACACTGACACACACACACACACACACACTGACTGACACACACACACACACACACACACACACACTGACTGACACACACACACACAGACACACACACACTGACAGGCAGACATACTGACACACACATTCAATAACACACACACTTGCTGGCACACACACACACACACACACACACACACACACATACATACACACACATATACACTCATACAAAAGCACACACACAAACTCACGCTCCCTTACGCACACACTCACACATATACACACCTATATACACACATACACAAACACACACGCACACAATTAAACAACTCACTGGAGAAGGAGGCTCCACAAATACCCCCATCCTCAATGATGGAGGAGCCCAGCACATCAGTACAAAAGATAAGGCTGAAGCATTTGCTACAATCTTCAGCCAGAAGTGCCGAGTGGGTGACGTATCTCAGCCTCCTCCAGAGGTCCCCAGCATCACAGATGCCTGTTTTCAGTCAATCCAATTCACTGCACTGAACTCCCGAGGTGAGGTGAGAGTGACTGCCCCTGACATCGAGGCAGCATTTGACCGAGTGTGGCATCAAGGAGCCCCAGCAAAACTGGAGTCAATGGGAATCAGGGGGTAAACTCTCCGCTGGTTGGGGTCATACCCAGAACAAAGGAAGATGGTTGTGGTTGTTGGAGGTCAGTCATCTCAGCTCCAGGACATCACTGCAGGAGTTCCTCAGGGTAGTGTCCTCGGCCCAACCATCTTCAGCTGCTTCATCAATGACCTTCCTTCCATCATAAGGTCAGAAATGGGGATGTTCGCTGATGATTGCACAATGTTCAGCACCATTCGCAACTCCTCAGATACTGAAGCAGTCCATGTCCAAATGCAGCAAGACCTGGACAATATCCAGGCTTGGGGCTGACAAGTGGCAAGTAACATTCACACCACACAAGTGTCAGGTAATAACCATATGATTGATAGAGAGTGTTGCAGACTGAGTGATGAGGTTACAGCGTATTGGACAGGGTGTGATGTGTCAGAGTTCGGATTGATAGAGGAAGGATGTAAATACATTGGAGGCGGTTCAGAGGAGGATTACTAGATTGATCCCTGGAATGAGTGGGTTGTCTTATGAGGAAGGGTTGGACAGACTGGGATTGTTCCCACTGGAGTTTAGAAGAGTGAGGGGTGATTTGATTGAAGTTTACAAGATCCTGAACGACCTTGAAAAGGTGGATGTAGAAAGGATGTTTCCTCTTGTGGGTGAGTCCAGAACTCGGGGACACAGTGAGGGAAACAGTGAGGGGAAACACTGAGGGACACAGTGAGGGGGCACAGTGAGGGGACACAGTGAGGGACACAGTGAGGGGACACAGTGAGGGACACAGTGAGGGACAGAGTGAGGGGAAACAGTGAGGGACACAGTGAGGGACAGAGTGAGGGACACAGTGAGGGGACAGAGTGAGGGACACAGTGAGGGACACAGTGAGATACACAGTGGGGGACACAGTGAGGGACACAGTGGGGGACACAGTGAGGGACAGAGTGAGGGACACGGTGAGGGGACACAGTGGGGGACACAGTGAGGGACAGAGTGAGGGACACAGTGAGGGGACACAGTGGGGGACACAGTGAGGGACACAGTGGAGGACACAGTGAGGGACAGAGTGAGGGACACAGTGAGGGGACACAGTGAGGGACCCAGTGAGGGACACAGTGAGGCACACAGTGAGGGACAGAGTGAGGGGAAACACTGAGGGACACAGTGACGGACACAGTGAGGGACACACTGAGGGACACACTGAGGGAAGGAGTGAGGGGAAACACTGAGGGACACAGTGAGGGACAGGGTGAGGGGACACACTGAGGGACACACTGAGGGACACAGTAAGGCACACAGTGAGGGACAGAGTAGGGGAAACAGTGAGGGACACAGTGAGGGACACAGTGAGGGGAAACACTGAGGGAAACAGTGAGGGACACAGTGAGGGACAGAGTGAGGGGAAACAGTGAGGGACACAGTGAGGCAAAGAGTGAGGGACAGAGTGAGGGGAAACAGTGAAGGATACAGTGAGGGACACAGTGGGACACAGTGAGGGGAAACACTGAGGGAAACAGTGAGTGACACAGTGAGGGGAAACAGTGAGGGGGCAGAGTGAGGGACACAGTGAGGGACAGAGTGAGGGACACAGTGAGGGACACAGTGAGGGGAAACACTGAGGGAAACAGTGAGTGACACAGTGAGGGGACACAGTGAGGGGAAACAGTGAGGAGACACAATGAGGGACAAAGTGAGGGGAAACTGTGAGGGACCCAGTGAGGGACACAATGAGGGACAAAGTGAGGGACACAGTGAGGGGACACAGTGAGGGACACAGTGAAGGACACAGTGAGGGGAAACACTGAGGGACACAGTGAGGGACACAGTGAGGGACCCAGTGAGGGACAAAGTGACGGGACAAAGTGAGGGGACACAGCGAGGGACAAAGTGAGGGGAAACTGTGAGGGACCCAGTGAGGGACACAGTGAGGGGATACAGTGAGGGATACAGTGAGGGACACAGTGAGGGAAACCGTGAGGGACAAGAAGAGGGATACAGTGAGGGGACACAGTGAGGTACCCAGTCAGGGACACAGTGAGGGGACACAGCGAGGGACAAAGTGAGGGGAAAATAAAAGGGACCCAGTGAGGGACACAGTGAGGGGAAACAGTGAGGGACACAGTGAGGGGACAAAGTGAGGGACACAGTGAGGGACACAGTGAGGGGACACAGTGAGGGGGCACAGTGAGGGACACAGTGAGGGGACAAAGTGAGGGACACAGTGAGGGACACAGTGAGGGGAAACAGTGAGGGGACACAGTGAGGGACACAGTGAGGGGACACAGTGAGGGACACAGTGAGGGACACAGTGAGGGACACAGTGAGGGGGCACAGTGAGGGACACAGTGAGGGGGCACAGTGAGGGACACAGTGAGGGGACAAAGTGAGGGACACAGTGAGGGACACAGTGAGGGGACACAGTGAGGGACACAGTGAGGGACACAGTGAGGGACACAGTGAGGGGAAACACTGAGGGACACAGTGAGGGACACCGTGAGGGACACAGCGAGGGGAAAAAGTGAGGGACACAGTGAGGGACCCAGTGAGGGACAGCGTGAGGGGACACAGTGAGGGGACACAGCGAAGTAATAAGTGAGGGGAAACTGTGAGGGACCCAGTGAGAGACACAGTGAGGGGACACAGTGAGGGGCACAGTGAGGGACACAGTGAGGGGACACACTGAGGGAAGGAGTGAGGGGAAACACTGAGGGACACACTGAGGGACACACTGAGGGACACAGTAAGGCACACAGTGAGGGACAGAGTAGGGGAAACAGTGAGGGACACAGTGAGGGACACAGTGAGGGGAAACACTGAGGGAAACAGTGAGGGACACAGTGAGGGACAGAGTGAGGGGAAACAGTGAGGGACACAGTGAGGCAAACAGTGTGGGACAGAGTGAGGGGAAACAGTGACAGACACAGTGAGGGACACAGTGGGGACACAGTGAGGGAGACAGTGAGGGAAACAGTGAGGGGGCAGAGTGAGGGACACAATGAGGGACAGAGTGAGGGACACAGTGAGGGACACAGTGAGGGGAAACACTGAGGGAAACAGTGAGTGACACAGTGAGGGGACACAGTGAGGGGACGCAGTGAGGGACACAGTGAGGGGACACAGTGAGGGGACAAAGTGAGGGGACACAGTGAGGGACACAGTGAGGGGACACAGTGAGGGGACAAAGTGAGGGGACACAGTGAGGGGACAAAGTGAGGGGAAACTGTGAGGGACCCAGTGAGGGACACAGTGAGGGGACACAGTGAGGGGACACAGTGAGGGGCAGAGTGAGGGACATAGTGAGGGGAAACACTGAGGGACACAGTGAGGGACACAGTGAGGGACCCAGTGAGGGACAAAGTGACGGGACAAAGTGAGGGGACACAGCGAGGGACAAAGTGAGGGGAAACTGTGAGGGACCCAGAGAGAGACACAGTGAGGGGATACAGTGAGGGATACAGTGAGGGACACAGTGAGGGAAACCGTGAGGGACAAGAAGAGGGATACAGTGAGGGGACACAGTGAGGGGCACAGTGAGGGACACAGTGAGGGGACTCAGTGAGGGACACAGTGAGGGACACAGTGAGGGACCCAGTCAGGGACACAGTGAGGGGACAAAGCGAGGGACAAAGTGAGGGGAAAATAAAAGGGACCCAGTGAGGGACACAGTGAGGGGATACAGTGAGGGACACAGTGAGGGGAAACAGTGAGGGACACAGTGAGGGGACAAAGTGAGGGACACAGTGAGGGACACAGTGAGGGGACACAGTGAGGGGACACAGTGAGGGACACAGTGAGGGACACAGTGAGGGGACACAGTGAGGGACACAGTGAGGGGAAACACTGAGGGACACAGTGAGGGACACCGTGAGGGACACAGCGAGGGGAAAAAGTGAGGGACACAGTGAGGGACCCAGTGAGGGACAGCGTGAGGGGACACAGTTAGGGGACACAGCGAAGTAATAAGTGAGGGGAAACTGTGAGGGACCCAGTGAGAGACACAGTGAGGGGACATAGTGAGGGACACAGTGAGGGATACCGTGAGGCACACAGTGAGGGGACACAGTGAGGGGCACAGTGAGGGAAAGAGTGAGGGGACACAGTGAAGGAGACAGTGAAGGACACAGTTAGGGGGCACAGCGAGGGACACCGTGAGGGGACTCAGTGAGGGACACAGTGAGGGACACAGTAGGGGACACAGTGAGTGGGCACAGTGAGGGACACAGTGAGGGGACACAGTGAGGGGACACAGTGAGGGACACAGTGAGGGGACACAGTGAGGGGACACAGTGAGGGACACAGTGAGAGACACAGTAAGGGGACACAGTGAGGGGGCACAGTGAGGGACACAGTGAGGGGACACAGTGAGGGGACACAGTGAGGGGACACAGTAAGGGACACAGTGAGGGACACAGTGAGGGGAAACAGTGAGGGACACAGTGAGGGGACAAAGTGAGGGGACACAGTGAGGGACACAGTGAGGGGACACAGTGAGGGGACAAAGTGAGGGGACACAGTGAGGGGACAAATTGAGGGGAAACTGTGAGGGACCCAGTGAGGGACACAGTGAGGGGACACAGTGAGGGGCACAGTGAGGGACACAGTGAGGGGAAACACTGAGGGACACAGTGAGGGACACAGTGAGGGACCCAGTGAGGGACAAAGTGACGGGACAAAGTGAGGGGACACAGCGAGGGACAAAGTGAGGGGAAACTGTGAGGGACCCAGTGAGGGACACAGTGAGGGGATACAGTGAGGGATACAGTGAGGGACACAGTGAGGGAAACCGTGAGGGACAAGAAGAGGGATACAGTGAGGGGACACAGTGAGGGGCATAGTGAGGGACACAGTGAGGGGACTCAGTGAGGGACACAGTGAGGGACACAGTGAGGGACCCAGTCAGGGACACAGTGAGGGGACACAGCGAGGGACAAAGTGAGGGGAAACACTGAGGGACACAGTGAGGGGACAAAGTGAGGGACACAGTGAGGGACACAGTGAGGGGACACAGTGAGGGACACAGTGAGGGGACACAGTGAGGGACACAGTGCGGGACACAGTGAGGGGACACAGTGAGGGACACAGTGAGGGACACAGTGAGGGGGCACAGTGAGGGACACAGTGAGGGGACATAGTGAGGGACACAGTGAGGGGAAACACTGAGGGACACAGTGAGGGACACCGTGAGGGACAGCGAGGGGAAAAAGTGAGGGGACACATTGAGGGGACACAGCGAAGTAATAAGTGAGGGGAAACTGTGAGGGACCCAGTGAGAGACACAGTGAGGAGATATAGTGAGGGACACAGTGAGGGATACCGTGAGGCACACAGTGAGGGGACACAGTGAGGGGCACAGTGAGGGACACAGTGAGGGGACACAGTGAGGGAAAGAGTGAGGGGACACAGTGAAGGAGACAGTGAAGGACACAGTTAGGGGGCACAGTGAGGGACACAGTGAGGGGACTCAGTGAGGGACACAGTGAGGGACACAGTAGGGGACACAGTGAGTGGGCACAGTGAGGGACACAGTGAGGGGACACAGTGAGGGGACACAGTGAGGGACACAGTGAGGGGACACAGTGAGGGACACAGTGAGAGACACAGTAAGGGGACACAGTGAGGGGGCACAGTGAGGGACACAGTGAGGGGACACAGTGAGGGGACACAGTGAGGGGACACAGTAAGGGACACAGTGAGGGGACACAGTGAGGGACTCAGTGAGGGACACAGTGAGGGACTCAGTGAGGGACACAGTGAGGGACACAGTGAGGTGAAACACTGAGGGACACAGTGAGGGACACAGTGAGGGACACAGCGAGGGAATAAGTGAGGGGAAACTGAGGGACCCAGTGAGGGACACAGTGAGGGGACACAGTGAGGGACACCGTGAGGCACACAGTGAGGGACACAGTGAGGGGACACAGTGAGGGGGCACAGTGAGGGGAGAGAGTGAGGGACAGAGTGAGGGGAAACTGTGAGGGAGCCAGTGAGGGGATACACAGTACGGGGACACTGTGAGGGACACAGTGAGGGGACAAAGTGAGGGACACAGTGAGGGACACAGTGAGGGGACACAGTGAGGGGACACATTGAGGGACACAGTGAGGGGACACAGTGAGGGATACAGTGAGGGGAAACAGTGAGGGGACACAGTAAGGGACAGAGTGAGCGGAAAACCTGAGAGACACAGTGAGGGACACCATGAGGGACACAGTGAGGGACAGCGTGAGGGGACACACAGAGGGGACACAGCGAGGGAATAAGTGAGTGGAAACTGTGAGGGACCCAGTGAGGGACACAGTGAGGATGCAGTGAGGGACACAGTGAGGGACACAGTGAGGGGACACAGTGAGGGGGCACAGTGAGGGACACAGTGAGGAAAACAGTGAGGGGACACAGTTAGGGACAGAGTGAGGTGACACAGTGAAGGACACAGTGAAGGACACATTTAGGAGGCACAGTGAGGGACACAGTGAGGGGACACAGTGAGGGACACAGTGAGGGGACACAGTGAGGGGGCACAGTGAGGGACACAGTGAGGGAGAGAGTGAGGGGTCACAGTGAGGAGACACAATGAGGGCCACAGTGAGGGGACATAGTGAGCGACACAGTGAGTGACACAGTGGGGAAACAGTGAGGGACCCAGTGAGGGACACAGTGAGGTGAAACACTGAGGGACAAAGTGAGGGAAACAGTGAGGAGCACAGTGAGGGAAACAGTGAGGGGAAACACTGAGGGAAACAATGAGGGACACAGTGAGGGGACAGAGTGAGAGACACAGTGAGGAAAACAGTGAGGGGACACAGTGAGGCACACAGTGAGGGACAGAGTGAGGGGAAACAGTGAGGTACACAGTGAGGGGAAACACTAAGGGACACAGTGAGGGACAGAGTGAGGGGAAACACTGAGGGACACAGTGACGGACACAGTGAGGGACACACTGAGGGACACACTGAGGGAAGGAGTGAGGGGAAACACTGAGGGACACAGTGAGGGACAGAGTGAGGGGACACAGTGAGGGACACAGTGAGAGACACAGTGAGGGGGCACAGTGAGGGACACAGTGAGGGACAAAGTGAGGGGACACTGAGGGGAAACACTAGGGGACACAATGAGGGACAGAGTGAGGGACACACTGAAGGACACACTGAGGGACACAGTAAGGCACACAGTGAGGGACAGAGTAGGGGAAACAGTGAGGGACACAGTGAGGGACACAGTGAGGGGAAACACTGAGGGAAACAGTGAGGGACACAGTGAGGGACAGAGTGAGGGGAAACAGTGAGGGACACAGTGAGGCAAAGAGTGAGGGACAGAGTGAGGGGAAACAGAGAAGGAAACAGTGAGGGACACAGTGAGGGTATTGACAGGGACACAGTGAGGGACACAGTGAGGGTATTGAAAGGGACACAGTGAGGGTATTGACAGGGACACAGTGAGGGTATTGACAGGGACACAGTGAGGAACACAGTGAATGTATTGACAGGGACACAGTGAGGGACACAGTGAGGGTATTGACAGGGACACAGTGAGGGTATTGACAGGGACACAGTGAGGGACACAGTGAGGGTATTGACAGGGACACAGTGACGGTATTGACAGGGACATAGTGAGGGACACAGTGAGGGTATTCAAAGGGACACAGTCAGGGTATTGACAGGGACACAGTGAGGGACACAGTGAGTGTATTGACAGGGACACAGTGAGGGACACAGTGAGTGTATTGACAGGGACACAGTGAGGGACACAGTGAGGGTATTGACAGGGACACAGAGAGGGTATTGACAGGGACACAGTGAGGGACACAGTGAGGGTATTGACAGGGACACAGTGAGGGACACAGTGAGGGTATTGACAGGGACACAGTGAGGGTATTGACAGGGACACAGTGAGGGACACAGTGAGGGTATTGACAGGGACACAGTGAGGGACACAGTTAGGGGATTGACAGGGACACAGTGAGGGTATTGACAGGGACACAGAGAGGGTATTGACAGGGACACAGTGAGGGACACAGTGAGGGTATTGACAGGGACACAGTGAGGGTACTGACAGGAACACAGTGAGGGCATTGACAGGGACACAGTGAGGGACACAGTGAGGGTATTGACAGGACAAAGTGAGGGACACAGTGAGGGTATTGACAGGGACACAGTGAGGGTATTGACAGGGACAGAGAGAGGGTAAGGAAAGGGACACAGTGAGGGACACAGTGAGGGTATAGACAGGGACACAGTGAGGGACACAGTGAGGGTAATGACAGGGACACAGTGAGGGTATTGACAGGGACACAGTGAGGGTATTGACAGGGACACAGTGAGGGACACAGTGAGGGTATTGACGGGGACACAGTGCGGGACACAGTGAGGGTAATGACAGGAACACAGTGAGGGTATTGACAGGGACACAGTGAGGGTAATGACACGGACACAGTGAGGGTATTGACAGGGACACAGTGAGGGTATTGACAGGGACACAGTGAGGGCCACAGTGAGGGTATTGACAGGGACACAGTGAGGGACACACTGAGGGTATTGACAGGGACACAGTGAGGGACAAAGTGAGGGTATTGACAGGAACACAGTGAGGGTATTGACAGGGACACAGTGAGGGACACATTGAGGGTATTGACAGGGACACAGTGAGGGTATTGACAGGGACACAGTGAGGGTATTGACAGGGATACAGTGAGGGACACAGTGAGGGACACAGTGAGGGTATTGACAGGGACACAGTGAGGGTATTGACGGGGACACAGTGAGGATATTGACGGGGACACAGTGAGGGTATTGACAGGGACACAGTGAGGGTATTGACAGGGACACAGTGAGGGACACAGTGAGGGTATTGACAGGGACACAGTGAGGGACACAGTGAGGGTATTGACAGGGACACAGTGAGTGACACAGTGAGGGTAATGACAGGGACACAGTGAGGGTATTGACAGGCATACAGTGAGGGACACAGTGAGGGTACTGACAGGGACACAGTGAGGGACACAGTGAGCGACACAGTGAGGGTATTGACAGGGACACAGTGAGGGTATTGACAGGGACACAGTGAGGGACACAGTGAGGGTATTGACAGGGACACAGTGAGGGATACAGTGAGGGTATTGACAAGGACAGAGTGAGGGTATTGACAGGGACACAGTGAGGGTATTGACAGGGACACTGTGAGGGACACAGTGAGGGACACAGTGAGGGTATTGACAGGGACACAGTGAGGGTAATGACAGGGACACAGTGAGGGGAAACAGTGAGGGACACAGTGAGGGACACTTTGAGGGACACAGTAAGGGGACAAAGTGAGGGAATTGACAGGGACACAGTGAGGGTCTTGACAGGGACACAGTGAGGGTATTGACAGAGACACAGTGAGGGTATTGACAGGGACAAAGTAAGGGTATTGACAGGGACACAGTGAGGGTATTGACGGGGACACAGTGAGGGTATTGACAGGGACAAAGTGAGGTTAATGACAGGGACACAGTGAGGGTATTGACAGGGACACAGTGAGGGTATTGACAGGGACACAGTGAGGGACACAGTGAGGGTATTGACAGGGACACAGTGAGGGACACAGTGAGGGTATTGACAGGGACACAGTGAGGGTATTGACAGGGACACAGTGAGGGTATTGGCAGGGACACAGTGAGGGACACAGTGAGGGTATTGACAGGGACAAAGTGAGGGACACAATGAGGGTAATGACATGGACACAGTGAGGGTATTGACAGGGACACAGTGAGGGACACAGTGAGGGTATTGACAGGGACACAGTGAGGGTATTGACAGGAACACAGTGAGGGTATTGACAGGGCCACAGTGAGGGACACAGTGAGGGTATTGACAGGGACACAGTGAGGGACACAGTGAGGGACACAGTGAGGGTATTGACAGGGAAACAGTGAGGGTAATGACAGGGACACAGTGAGGGACACAGTGAGGGTATAGACAAGGACACAGTGAGGGACACAGTGAGGGTAATGACAGGGACACAGTGAGGGTATTGACAGAGACACAGTGAGGGTATTGACAGGGACACAGTGAGGGAAACAGTGAGGGTATTGACAGGGACACAGTGCGGGACACAGTGAGGGTAATGACAGGAACACAGTGAGGGTATTGACAGGGACACAGTGAGGGTAATGACACGGACACAGTGTGGGTATTGACAGGGACACAGTGAGGGTATTGTCAGGGACACAGTGAGGGACACAGTGAGGGTATTGACAGGGACACAGTGAGGGACAGACTGAGGGTATTGACAGGGACACAGTGAGGGACACAGTGAGGGTATTGAAAGGAACAAAGTGAGGGTATTGACAGGGACACAGTGAGGGACACATTGAGGGTATTGACAGGGACACAGTGAGGGTATTGACAGGGACACAGTGAGGGTATTGAAAGGCACACAGTGAGGGACACAGTGAGGGACACAGTGAGGGTATTGACAGGGACACAGTGAGGGAATTGACAGGGACACAGTGAGGATATTGACAGGGACACAGTGAGGGTATTGACAGGGACACAGTGAGGGTATTGACAGGGACACAGTGAGGGTATTGACAGGGACACAGTGAGGGACACAGTGAGGGTATTGACAGGGACACAGTGAGGGACACAGTGAGGGTATTGACAGGGACACAGTGAGTGACACAGTGAGTGTAATGACAGGGACACAGTGAGGGTATTGACAGGCATACAGTGAGGGACACAGTGAGGGTACAGACAGGGACACAGTGAGGGACACAGTGAGCGACACAGTGAGGGTATTGACAGGGACACAGTGAGGGTATTGACAGGGACACAGTGAGGGACACAGTGAGGGTATTGATAGGGACACAGTGAGGGACACAGTGAGGATATTGTCAGGGACACAGTGAGGGTATTGACAGGGACACAGTGAGGGTATTGACAGGGACACAGTGAGGGACACAGTGAGGGACACAGTGAGGGTATTGAAGGGGCACAGTTAGGGTATTGACAGGGACACAGTGAGGGTATTGACAGGGACACAGTGAGGGGAACAGTGAGGGACACAGTGAGGGACACTTTGAGGGACACAGTGAGGGGACAAAGTGAGGGAATTGACAGGGAAACAGTGAGGGTCTTGACAGGGACACAGTGAGGGTATTGACAGGGACACAGTGAGGGTATTGCCAGGGAAAAAGTGAGGGTATTGACAGGGACACAGTGAGGGTATTGACAGGGACATAGTGAGGGTATTGACAGGGACACAGTGAGGGTAATGACAGGGACACAGTGAGGGAATTGACAGGGACACAGTGAGTGTATTGACAGGGACACAGTGAGGGACACAGTGAGGGTATTGACAGGGACACAGTGAGGGACACATTGAGGGTATAGACAGGGACACAGTAAGGGTATTGACAGGGACACAGTGAGGGTATTGGCAGGGACACTGTGAGGGACACAGTGAGGGTATTGACAGGGACACAGTGAGGGACACAGTGAGGGTAATGACACGGACACAGTGAGGGTATTGACAAGGACACATTGAGGGACACAGTGAGGGTAATGACAGGGACACAGTGAGGGACACAGTGAAGGTACTGAGAGGGACACAGTGAGGGTATTGACAGGGAGACAGTGAGGGACACAGTGAGGGTACTGACAGGGACACTGTGAGGGACACAGTGAGGGTATTGACAGGGACACAGTGAGGGTATTGACAGGGACACAGTGAGGGTATTGACAGGGACACAGTGAGGGACACAGTGAGGGTCTTGACAGGGACACAGTGAGGGACACAGTGAGGGTATTGACAGGGACACAGTGAGGGACACAGTGAGGGCATTGACAGGGACACAGTGAGGGTATTGACAGGGACACAGTGAGGGACACAGTGAGGGTAATGACAGGGACACAGTGAGGGTATTGACAGGGACACAGTGAGGGTATTGAAAGGGACATAGTGAGGGACACAGTGAGTGTATTGACAGGGACACAGTGAGGGAAACAGTGAGTGTATTGACAGGGACACAGTGAGGGACACAGTGAGGGTATTGACAGGGACACAGTGAAGGTATTGACAGGGACACAGTGAGGGACTCAGTGACGGTATTGACAGGGACACAGTGAGGGTATTGACAGGGACACAGTGAGGGACACAGTGAGGGTATTGACAGGGACACATTGAGGGTATTGACAGGGACAAAGTGAGGGTATTGACAGGGACACAGTGAGGGACACAGTGAGGGTATTGACAGGGACACAGTGAGGGACACAGTGAGGGTACTGACAGGGACACAGTGAGGGTATTTCCAGGGACACTGTGAGGGTATTGACAGGGACACATTGAGGGAAATGACAGGGACACAGTGAGGTTATTGACAGGGACACAGTGAGGGTAAAGACAGGGACACAGTGAGGGACACAGTGAGGGTAATGACAGGGACACAGTGAGGGACACAGTGAGGATAATGACAGGGACACAGTGAGGGACACAGTGAGGGTATTGACAGGGACACAGTGAGGGTATTGAAAGGGACACAGCGAGGGACACAGTGAGGGTATTGACAGGGACACAGTGAGGGTATTGACAGGGACACAGTGAGGGACACAGTGAGGGTATTGACAGGGACACAGTGAGGGTAATGACAGGGACACAGTGAGGGACACAGTGAGGGTAAGGACAGGGACACAGTGAGGGTATTGACAGGGACACAGTGAGGGACACAGAGAGGGTATTGACAGGGACACAGTGAGGGTATTGACAGGGACACAGTGAGGGACACAGTGAGGGTATTGACAGGGACACAGTGAGGGTATTGACAGGGAAACAGTGTGGGACACAGTGAGGGTATTGACAGGGACACAGTGAGGGTATTGACAGGGACACAGTGAGGGTATTGACAGGGACACAGTGAGGGACACAGTGAGGGTATTGACAGGGACACAGTGAGGGACACAGTGAGGGTATTGACAGGGACACAGTGAGGGTATTGACAGGGACACAGTGAGGGTATTGACAGGGACACAGTGAGGGACACAGTGAGGGTATTGACAGGGACACAGTTAGGGACACAGTGAGGTTATTGACAGGGACACAGTGAGGGACACAGTGAGGGTATTGACAGGGACACAGTGAGGGTATTGACAGGGACACAGTGAGGGACACAGTGAGGGTAATGACAGGGACACAGTGAGGGTATTGACAGGGACGCAGTGAGGGTATTGACAGGGACACAGTGAGGGACACAGTGAGTGTATTGACAGGGACACAGAGAGGGAAACAGTGAGTGTATTGACAGGGACAAAGTAAGGGACACAGTGAGGGTATTGACAGGGATACAGTGAAGGTATTGACAGGGATACAGTGAGGGACACAGTGAGGGTAATGACAGGGACACAGTGAGGGACACAGTGAGGGTATTGACAGGGACACAGTTAGGGTATTGACAGGGACACAGTGAGGGACACAGTGACGGTATTGACAGGGACACAGTGAGGGTAATGAAAGGGACACAGTGAGGGTATTGACAGGGACACAGTGAGGGTATTGACAGGGACACAGTGAGGGACACAGTGAGGGTATTGACAGGGACACAGTGAGGGCATAGACAGGGATACAGTGAGGATAATGACAGGGACACAGTGAGGGTATTGACAGGGACACAGTGAGGGTATTGACAGGGACACAGTGAGGGTATTGAAAGGGACACAGTGAGGGACACAGTGAGGGTATTGACAGGGACACAGTGAGGGACACAGTGAGGGTATTGACAGGGACACAGTGAGGGACACAGTGAGGGTATTGACAGGGACACAGTGAGGGTATTGACAGGGACACAGTGAGGGACACAGTGAGGGTAATGACAGGGACACAGTGAGGGTATTGACAGGGACACAGTGAGGGTATTGACAGGGACACAGTGAGGGACACAGTGAGTGTATTGACAGGGACACAGTGAGGGACACAGTGAGTGTATTGACAGGGACACAGTGAGGGACACAGTGAGGGTATTGACAGGGACACAGTGAAGGTATTGACAGGGACACAGTGAGGGACACAGTGAGGGTATTGACAGGGACACAGTGAGGGTATTGACAGGGACACAGTGAGGGACACAGTGAGGCTATTGACAGGGACACAGTGAGGGTATTGACAGGGACAAGGTGAGGGTATTGACAGGGACACAGTGAGGGACACAGTGAGGGTATTGACAGGGACACAGTGAGGGACACAGTGAGGGTACTGACAGGGACACAGTGAGGGTATTTCCAGGGACACTGTGAGGGTATGGACAGGGACACATTGAGGGAAATGACAGGGACACAGTGAGGTTATTGACAGGGACACAGTGAGGGTAAAGACAGGGACACAGTGAGGGACACAGTGAGGGTAATGACAGGGACACAGTGAGGGACACAGTGAGGATAATGACAGGGACACAGTGAGGGACACAGTGAGGGTATTGACAGGGACACAGTGAGGGTATTGAAAGGGACACAGCGAGGGACACAGTGAGGGTATTGACAGTGACACAGTGAGGGTATTGACAGGGACACAGTGAGGGACACAGTGAGGGTATTGACAGGGACACAGTGAGGGTAATGATAGGGACACAGTGAGGGACACAGTGAGGGTAAGGACAGGGACACAGTGAGGGTATTGACAGGGACAAAGTGAGGGACACAGAGAGGGTATTGACAGGGACACAGTGAGGGTATTGACAGGGACACAGTGAGGGACACAGTGAGGGTATTGACAGGGACACAGTGAGGGTATTGACAGGGAAACAGTGTGGGACACAGTGAGGGTATTGACAGGGACACAGTGAGGGTATTGACAGGGACACAGTGAGGGTATTGACAGGGACACAGTGAGGGACACAGTGAGGGTATTGACAGGGACACAGTGAGGGACACAGTGAGGGTATTGACAGGGACACAGTGAGGGTATTGACAGGGACACAGTGAGGGTATTGACAGGGACACAGTGAGGGACACAGTGAGGGTATTGACAGGGACACAGTTAGGGACACAGTGAGGGTATTGACAGGGACACAGTGAGGGACACAGTGAGGGTATTGACAGGGACACAGTGAGGGTATTGACAGGGACACAGTGAGGGACACAGTGAGGGTAATGACAGGGACACAGTGAGGGTATTGACAGGGACGCAGTGAGGGTATTGACAGGGACACAGTGAGGGACACAGTGAGTGTATTGACAGGGACACAGAGAGGGAAACAGTGAGTGTATTGACAGGGACAAAGTAAGGGACACAGTGAGGGTATTGACAGGGACACAGTGAAGGTATTGACAGGGATACAGTGAGGGACACAGTGAGGGTAATGACAGGGACACAGTGAGGGACACAGTGAGGGTATTGACAGGGACACAGTTAGGGTATTGACAGGGACACAGTGAGGGACACAGTGACGGTATTGACAGGGACACAGTGAGGGTAATGAAAGGGACACAGTGAGGGTATTGACAGGGACACAGTGAGGGTATTGACAGGGACACAGTGAGGGACACAGTGATGTTATTGACAGGGACACAGTGAGGGACACAGTGAGGGTACTGACAGGGACACAGTGAGGGTATTGACAGGGACACAGTGAGGGTATTGACAGGGACACAGTGAGGGACACAGTGAGGGTATTGACAGGGACACAGTGAGGGTAATGACAGGGACACAGTGAGGGACACAGTGAGGGTAAGGACAGGGACACAGTGAGGGTATTGACAGGGACACAGTGAGGGACACAGAGAGGGTATTGACAGGGACACAGTGAGGGTATTGACAGGGACACAGTGAGGGACACAGTGAGGGTATTGACAGGGACACAGTGAGGGTATTGACAGGGAAACAGTGTGGGACACAGTGAGGGTATTGACAGGGACACAGTGAGGGTATTGACAGGGACACAGTGAGGGTATTGACAGGGACACAGTGAGGGACACAGTGAGGGTATTGACAGGGACACAGTGAGGGACACAGTGAGGGTATTGACAGGGACACAGTGAGGGTATTGACAGGGACACAGTGAGGGTATTGGCAGGGACACAGTGAGGGACACAGTGAGGGTATTGACAGGGACAAAGTGAGGGACACAATGAGCGTAATGACATGGACACAGTGAGGGTATTGACAGGGACACAGTGAGGGACACAGTGAGGGTATTGACAGGGACACAGTGAGGGTATTGACAGGAACACAGTGAGGGTATTGACAGGGACACAGTGAGGGACACATTGAGGGTATTGACAGGGACACAGTGAGGGACACAGTGTGGGACACAGTGAGGGTATTGACAGGGACTCAGTGAGGGTAATGACAGGGACACAGTGAGGGACACAGTGAGGGTATAGACAAGGACACAGTGAGGGACACAGTGAGGGTAATGACAGGGACACAGTGAGGGTATTGACAGAGACACAGTGAGGGTATTGACAGGGACACAGTGAGGGAAACAGTGAGGGTATTGACAGGGACACAGTGCGGGACACAGTGAGGGTAATGACAGGAACACAGTGAGGGTATTGACAGGGACACAGTGAGGGTAATGACACGGACACAGTGAGGGTATTGACAGGGACACAGTGAGGGTATTGACAGGGACACAGTGAGGGACACAGTGAGGGAATTGACAGGGACACAGTGAGGGACAGACTGAGGGTATTGACAGGGACACAGTGAGGGACACAGTGAGGGTATTGAAAGGAACAAAGTGAGGGTATTGACAGGGACACAGTGAGGGACACATTGAGGGTATTGACAGGGACACAGTGAGGGTATTGACAGGGACACAGTGAGGGTATTGAAAGGGACACAGTGAGGGACACAGTGAGGGACACAGTGAGGGTATTGACAGGGACACAGTGAGGGTATTGACAGGGACACAGTGAGGATATTGACAGGGACACAGTGAGGGTATTGACAGGGACACAGTGAGGGTATTGACAGGGACACAGTGAGGGTATTGAAAGGGACACAGTGAGGGACACAGTGAGGGTATTGACAGGGACACAGTGAGGGACACAGTGAGGGTATTGACAGGGACACAGTGAGGGACACAGTGAGGGTATTGACAGGGACACAGTGAGGGTATTGACAGGGACACAGTGAGGGACACAGTGAGGGTAATGACAGGGACACAGTGAGGGTATTGACAGGGACACAGTGAGGGTATTGACAGGGACATAGTGAGGGACACAGTGAGTGTATTGACAGGGACACAGTGAGGGAAACAGTGAGTGTATTGACAGGGACACAGTGAGGGACACAGTGAGGGTATTGACAGGGACACAGTGAAGGTATTGACAGGGACACAGTGAGGGACTCAGTGACGGTATTGACAGGGACACAGTGAGGGTATTGACAGGGACACAGTGAGGGACACAGTGAGGCTATTGACAGGGACACATTGAGGGTATTGACAGGGACAAAGTGAGGGTATTGACAGGGACACAGTGAGGGACACAGTGAGGGTATTGACAGGGACACAGTGAGGGACACAGTGAGGGTACTGACAGGGACACAGTGAGGGTATTTCCAGGGACACTGTGAGGGTATGGACAGGGACACATTGAGGGAAATGACAGGGACACAGTGAGGTTATTGACAGGGACACAGTGAGGGTAAAGACAGGGACACAGTGAGGGACACAGTGAGGGTAATGACAGGGACACAGTGAGGGACACAGTGAGGATAATGACAGGGACACAGTGAGGGACACAGTGAGGGTATTGACAGGGACACAGTGAGGGTATTGAAAGGGACACAGCGAGGGACACAGTGAGGGTATTGACACTGACACATTGAGGGTATTGACAGGGACACAGTGAGGGACACAGTGAGGGTATTGACAGGGACACAGTGAGGGTAATGATAGGGACACAGTGAGGGACACAGTGAGGGTAAGGACAGGGACACAGTGAGGGTATTGACAGGGACAAAGTGAGGGACACAGAGAGGGTATTGACAGGGACACAGTGAGGGTATTGACAGGGACACAGTGAGGGACACAGTGAGGGTATTGACAGGGACACAGTGAGGGTATTGACAGGGAAACAGTGTGGGACACAGTGAGGGTATTGACAGGGACACAGTGAGGGTATTGACAGGGACACAGTGAGGGTATTGACAGGGACACAGTGAGGGACACAGTGAGGGTATTGACAGGGACACAGTGAGGGACACAGTGAGGGTATTGACAGGGATACAGTGAGGGTATTGACAGGGACATAGTGAGGGTATTGACAGGGACACAGTGAGGGACACAGTGAGGGTATTGACAGGGACACAGTTAGGGACACAGTGAGGGTATTGACAGGGACACAGTGAGGGACACAGTGAGGGTATTGACAGGGACACAGTGAGGGTATTGACAGGGACACAGTGAGGGACACAGTGAGGGTAATGACAGGGAACAGTGAGGGTATTGACAGGGACACAGTGAGGGTATTGACAGGGACACAGTGAGGGACACAGTGAGTGTATTGACAGGGACACAGAGAGGGAAACAGTGAGTGTATTGACAGGGACAAAGTAAGGGACACAGTGAGGGTATTGACAGGGACACAGTGAAGGTATTGACAGGGATACAGTGAGGGACACAGTGAGGGTAATGACAGGGACACAGTGAGGGACACAGTGAGGGTATTGACAGGGACACAGTTAGGGTATTGACAGGGACACAGTGAGGGACACAGTGACGGTATTGACAGGGACACAGTGAGGGTAATGACAGGGACACAGTGAGGGTATTGACAGGGACACAGTGAGGGTATTGACAGGGACACAGTGAGGGACACAGTGATGTTATTGACAGGGACACAGTGAGGGACACAGTGAGGGTACTGACAGGGACACAGTGAGGGTATTTCCAGGGACACTGTGAGGGTATTGACAGGGACACATTGAGGGAAATGACAGGGACACAGTGAGGGTATTGACAGGGACACAGTGAGGGTAATGTCAGGGACACAGTGAGGGACACAGTGAGGGTAATGACAGGGACACAGTGAGGGACACAGTGAGGGTATTGACAGGGACACAGTGAGGGTATTGACAGGGACACAGCGAGGGACACAGTGAGGGTATTGACAGGGACACAGTGAGGGTATTGACATGGACACAGTGTGGGACACAGTGAGGGTAAGGACAGGGACACAGTGAGGGTATTGACAGGGACACAGTGAGGGACACAGAGAGGGTATTGACAGGGACACAGTGAGGGTATTGACAGGGACACAGTGAGGGACACAGTGAGGGTATTGACAGGGACACAGTGAGGGTTTTGACATGGACACTTTGTGGGACACAGTGAGGGTATTGACAGGGACACAGTGAGGGTATTGACAGGGACACAGTGAGGGACACAGTGAGGGTATTGACAGGGACACAGTGAGGGACACAGTGAGGGTATTGACAGGGACACAGTGAGGGTATTGACAGGGACACAGTGAGGGTATTGACAGCGACAACGTGAGGGACACTGTGAGGGTATTGACAGGGACACAGTGAGGGACACAATGAGGTTTTTGACAGGGACACAGTGAGGGTATTGAAGGGACACAGTGAGGGACACAGTGAGGGTATTGACAGGGACACAGTGAGGGTATTGACAGGGACACAATGAGGGTATTCACAGGGACACAGTGAGGGACACAGTGAGGGTATTGACAGGGACACAGTGAGGGTATTGACAGGGACACATTGAGGGACACATTGAGGGTATTGACAGGGAAACAGTGAGGGTATTGACAGGGACACAGTGAGGGACACAGTGAGGGTATTGACAGGGACACAGTGAGGGTATTGACAGGGACACAGTGAGGGACACAGTGAGGGTATTGACAGGGACACAGTGAGGGACACAGTGAGCGTATTGACAGGAACACAGTGAGGGTATTGACAGGGACACAGTGAGGGAGACATTGAGGGTATTGACAGGGACACAGTGAGGGTATTGTCAGGGACACAGTGAGGGTATTGACAGGGACACAGTGAGGGACACAGTGAGGGACACAGTGAGGGTTTTGACAGGGACACAGTGAGGGTATTGACAGGGACACAGTGAGGATATTGACAGGGACACAGTGAGGGTATTGACAGGGACACAGTGAGGGTATTGACAGGGACACAGTGAGGGACACAGTGAGGGTATTGACAGGGACACAGTGAGGGACAAAGTGAGGGTATTGACAGGGACACAGTGAGTGACACAGTGAGGGTAATGACAGGGACACAGTGAGGGTATTGACAGGCATAGAGTGAGGGACACAGTGAGGGTATTGACAGGGACACAGTGAGGGACACAGTGTGCGACACAGTGAGGGTATTGACAGGGACACAGTGAGGGTATTGACAGGGACACAGTGAGGGACACAGTGAGGGTATTGACAGGGACACAGTGAGGGACACAGTGAGTGTATTGACAGGGACACAGTGAGGGTATTGACAGTGACATTGTAAGGGACACAGTGAGGGACACAGTGAGGGTATTGACAGGGACACAGTTAGGGTATTGACTGGGACACAGTGAGGGTCTTGACAGGGACACAGTGAGGGTATTAACAGGGACACAGTGAGGGTATTGACCGGGACACAGTGAGGGTAATGACAGGGACACAGTTAGGGTATTGACAGGGACACAGTGAGGGTATTGACATGGGCACAGTGAGGGTATTGACAGGGACACAGTGAGGGTATTGACAGGGACACAGTGAGGGACAAAGTGAGGGTAATTGACAGGGACACAGTGAGTGACACAGTGAGGGTAATGACAGGGACACAGTGAGGTATTGACAGGCATAGAGTGAGGGACACAGTGAGGGTAATGACAGGGACACAGTGAGGGACACACTGAGGGACACAGTGAGGGTATTGACAGGGACACAGTGAGGGTTTTGACAGGGACACAGTGAGGGACACAGCGAGGGTATTGACAGGGACACAGTGAGGGACACAGTGAGTGTATTCGACAGGGGACACAGTGAGGGTATTGACAGTGACATTGTAAGGGACACAGTGAGGGACACAGTGAGGGTATTGACAGGGACACAGTTAGGGTATTGACAGGGACACAGTGAGGGTATTGACAGGGACACAGTGAGGGACACAGTGAGGGTATTGACAGGGACACAGTGAGGGACACAGTGACGGGTACGACAGGAGGGACACAGTGAGGGTATTGACAGGGACACAGTGAGGGTATTGACAGGGACACAGTGAGGGACACAGAGAGGGTTCTTGACAGGGACACCGTGAGGGTATGACAGGGACACAGTGAGGGACACAGTGAGGTAATGACCAGGACACAGTGAGGGTATTGACAGGGACACAGTGAGGGACACAGTGAGGGTATTGACAGGGACACAGTGAGGGTATTGACAGGGACACAGAGAGGGACACAGTGAGGGTATTGACAGGAACACAGTGAGGGTAATGACAGGGACACAGTGAGGGACACAGTGAGGGTATTGACAGGGACACAGCGAGGGTATTGACAGGAACACGGTGAGGGACACAGTGAGGGTAATGACAGGGACACAGTGAGGGTATTGACAGGAACACAGTGAGGGTATTGACAGGGACACTGTGTGGGACACAGTGAGGGTATTGACAGGGACACAGTGAGGTATTGACAGGGACACAGTGAGGGACACAGTGAGGGTATTGACAGGGACACAGTGAGGGTATTGACAGGGACACAGTGAGGGTATTGACAGGGACACAGAGAGGGACACAGTGAGGGTATTGACAGGGACACAGTGAGGTACACAGTGAGGTTATTGACAGGGACACAGGGAGGGTATTGACAGGGACACAGTGAGGGACACAGTGAGGGTATTGACAGGGACACAGTGAGGGTATTGACAGGGACACAGTGAGGGTATTCACAGGGACACAGTGAGGGAAACAGTGAGGGTATTGACAGGGACACAGTGAGGGGTATTGACAGGGACACAGTGAGGGACACAGTGAGGGTATTGACAGGGGATACAGTGAGGGTATTGACAGGGACACAGTGAGGGACACAGTGAGGGTATTGACAGGGACACAGTGAGGGGTATTGACAGGGACACAGTGAGGGACACAGTGAGGGTATTGACAGGACACAGTGAGGGTATTGACAGGGACACTGTGTGGGACACGGTGAGGGTTTTGATGGGGACACAGTGAGGGTATTGACAGGGACACAGTGAGGGGACACAGTGAGGGTATTGACAGGGACACAGTGAGGGTATTGACAGGGACACAGTGAGGGTATTGACAGGGACACAGTGAGGGACACAGTGAGGGTATTGACAGGGACACAGTGAGGTACACAGTGAGGTTATTGACAGGGACACAGTGAGGGTATTGACAGGGACACAGTGAGGGACACAGTGAGGGTATTGACAGGGACACAGTGAGGGTATTGACAGGGACACAGTGAGGGTATTCACAGGGACACAGTGAGGGACACAGTGAGGGTATTGACAGGGACACAGTGAGGGTATTGACAGGGACACAGTGAGGGACACAGTGAGGGTATTGACAGGGAAACAGTGAGGGTATTGACAGGGACACAGTGAGGGACACAGTGAGGGTATTGACAGGGACACAGTGAGGGTATTGACAGGGACACAGTGAGGGACACAGTGAGGGTATTGACAGGGACACAGTGAGGGACACAGTGAGGGTATTGACAGGGACACAGTGAGGGTATTGACAGGAACACAGTGAGGGATGACATGAGGTATTGACAGGGAGACATTGAGGGTATTGACAGGGACACAGTGAGGGTATTGACAGGGACACAGTGAGGGTATGACAGGAGGACACAGTGAGGGTTTTGACAGGGACACAGTGAGGGTATTGACAGGGACACAGTGAGGGTATTGACAGGGACACAGTGAGGGTAATGACAGAGCCACAGTGAGGGTATTGACAGGGACACAGTGAGGACACAGTGAGGGTATTGACAGGGACACAGTGAGGGACACAGTGAGGGTATTGACAGGGACACAGTGAGGGACACAGTGAGGGTAATGACAGGGACACAGTGAGGGTATTGACAGGCATAGAGTGAGGGACACAGTGAGGGTATTGACAGGGACACAGTGAGGGACACACTGTGCGACACAGTGAGGGTATTGACAGGGACACAGTGAGGGTATTGACAGGGACACAGTGAGGGACACAGTGAGGGTATTGACAGGGACACAGTGAGGGACACAGTGAGTGTATTGACAGGGACACAGTGAGGGTATTGACAGTGACATTGTAAGGGACACAGTGAGGGACACAGTGAGGGTATTGACAGGGACACAGTTAGGGTATTGACTGTGACACAGTGAGGGTCTTGACAGGGACACAGTGAGGGTATTAACAGGGACACAGTGAGGGTATTGACCGGGACACAGTGAGGGTAATGACAGGGACACAGTTAGGGTATTGACAGGGACACAGTGAGGGTATTGACATGGGCACAGTGAGGGTATTGACAGGGACACAGTGAGGGTATTGACAGGGACACAGTGAGGGTATTGACAGGGACACAGTGAGGGACACAGTGAGTGTATAAACAGGGACACAGTGAGGCAAACAGTGAGTGTATTGACAGGGACACAGTGAGGGACACAGTGAGGGTATTGACAGGGACACAGTGAGGGTATTGACAGGGACACAGAGAGGGACACAGTGAGGGTAATGACAGGGACACAGTGAGGGTCACAGTGAGGGTATTGACAGGGACACAGTGAGGGTATTGACAGGGACACAGTGAGGGACACAGTGAGGGTATTGACAGGGACACAGTGAGGGTAATGACAGGGACACAGTGAGGGTATTGACAGGGACACAGTGAGGGTATTGACAGGGACACAGTGAGGGACAGAGTGAGGGTATTGACAGGGACACAGTGAGGGACACAGTGAGGGTACTGACAGGGACACAGTGAGGGTATTGCCAGGGACACTGTGTGGGTACTGACAGGGACACATTGAGGGAAATGACAGGGACACAGTGAGGGTATTGACAGGGACACAGTGAGGGTAATGACAGGGACACAGTGAGGGACACAGTGAGGGTAATGACAGGGACACAGTGAGGGACACAGTGAGGGTATTGACAGGGACACAGCGAGGGACACAGTGAGGGTATTGACAGGGACACAGTGAGGGTATTGACAGGGACACAGTGAGGGACACAGTGAGGGTATTGACAGGGACACAGTGAGGGTAATGACAGGGACACAGTGAGGGACACAGTGAGGGTAAGGACAGGGACACAGTGAGGGTATTGACAGGGACACAGAGAGGGACACAGAGAGGTTATTGACAGGGACACAGTGAGGGTATTGACAGGGACACAGTGAGGGACACAGTGAGGGTATTGACAGGAACACAGTGAGGGTATTGACAGGGACACAGTGTGGGACACAGTGAGGGTATTGACAGGGACACAGTGAGGGTATTGACAGGGACACAGTGAGGGACACAGTGAGGGTATTGACAGGGACACAGTGAGGGTATTGACAGGGACACAGTGAGGGTATTGACAGGGACACAGTGAGGGACACAGTGAGGGTATTGACAGCGACACAGTGAGGGACACAGTGAGGTTATTGACAGGGACACAGTGAGGGTATTGACAGGGACACAGTGAGGGACACAGTGCGGGTATTGACAGGGACACAGTGAGGGTATTGACAGGGACACAATGAGGGTATTCACAGGGACACAGTGAGGGACACAGTGAGGGTATTGACAGGGACACAGTGAGGGTATTGACAGGGACACATTGAGGGACACATTGAGGGTATTGACAGGGAAACAGTGAGGGTATTGACAGGGACACAGTGAGGGACACAGTGAGGGTATTGACAGGGACACAGTGAGGGTATTGACAGGGACACAGTGAGGGACACAGTGAGGGTATTGACAGGGACACAGTGAGGGACACAGTGAGCGTATTGACAGGAACACAGTGAGGGTATTGACAGGGACACAGTGAGGGAGACATTGAGGGTATTGACAGGGACACAGTGAGGGTATTGACAGGGACACAGTGAGGGTATTGACAGGGACACAGTGAGGGACACAGTGAGGGACACAGTGAGGGTATTGACAGGGACACAGTGAGGGTATTGACAGGGACACAGTGAGGGTCTTGACAGGGACACAGTGAGGGTATTGATAGGGACACAGTGAGGGTATTGACAGGGACACAGTGAGGGACACAGTGAGGGTATTGACAGGGACACAGTGAGGGACACAGTGAGGGTATTGACAGGGACACAGTGAGGGAAACAGTGAGGGCTAATGACAGGGACACAGTGAGGGTATTGACAGGCATAGCAGTGAGGGACACAGTGAGGGTATTGACAGGGACACAGTGAGGGACACAGTGTGCGACACAGTGAGGGTATTGACAGGGACACAGTGAGGGTATTGACAGGGACACAGTGAGGGACACAGTGAGGGTATTGACAGGGACACAGTGAGGGACACAGTGAGTGTATTGACAGGGACACAGTGAGGGTATTGGCAGGGACACTGTGAGGGACACAGTGAGGGTATTGACAGGGACACAGTGAGGGACACAGTGAGGGTATTGACAGGAACACAGTGAGGGTATTGACAGGGACAAAGTGTGGGACACAGTGAGGGTATTGACAGGGACACAGTGAGGGTATTGACAGGGACACAGTGAGGGACACAGTGAGGGTATTGACAGGGACACAGTGAGGGTATTGACAGGGACACAGTGAGGGTATTGACAGGGACACAGAGAGGGACACAGTGAGGGTATTGACAGGGACACAGTGAGGTACACAGTGAGGTTATTGACAGGGACACAGTGAGGGTATTGACAGGGACACAGTGAGGGACACAGTGAGGGTATTGACAGGGACACAGTGAGGGTATTGACAGGGACAAAGTGAGGGTATTCACAGGGACACAGTGAGGGAAACAGTGAGGGTATTGACAGGGACACAGTGAGGGTATTGACAGGGACACAGTGAGGGACACAGTGACGGTATTGACAGGGAAACAGTGAGGGTATTGACAGGGACACAGTGAGGGACACAGTGAGGGTATTGACAGGGACACAGTGAGCGTATTGACAGGGACACAGTGAGGGACACAGTGAGGGTATTGACAGGGACACAGTGAGGGACACACTGAGGGTATTGACAGGGACACAGTGAGGGACACAGTGAGGGTATTGACAGGAACACAGTGAGGGTATTGACATGGACACAGTGAGGGAGACATTGAGGGTATTGACAGGAACACAGTGAGGGTATTGACAGGGACACAGTGAGGGTATTGACAGGGACACAGTGAAGGACACAGTGAGGGACACAGTGAGGGTATTGACAGGGACACAGTGAGGATATTGACAGGGACACAGTGAGGGTATTGTTAGGGACACAGTGAGGGTATTGACAGGGACACAGTGAAGGACACAGTGAGGGTATTGACAGGGACACAGTGAGGGACACAGTGAGGGTATTGACAGGGACACAGTGAGTGACACAGTGTGTGCAATGACAGGGACACAGTGAGGGTATTGTCAGGGACACAGTGAGGGACACAGTGAGGGTATTGACAGGGACACAGTGAGGGTAATGACAGGGACACAGTGAGGGTATTGACAGGGACACAGTGAGGGTATTGACAGGGACACAGTGAGGGACACAGTGAGGGTATTGACAGGGACACAGTGAGGGACACAGTGAGGGTACTGACAGGGACACAGTGAGGGTATTGCCAGGGACACTGTGAGGGTCTTGAGAGGGACACATTGAGGGTAATGACAGGGACACAGTGAGGGTATTGACAGGGACACCGTGAGGGTAATGACAGGGACAGAGTGAGGGCCAGAGTGAGGGTAATATCAGGGACACAGTGAGGGACACAGTGAGGGTATTGACAGGGACACAGTGAGGGTATTGACAGGGATACACCGAGGGACACAGTGAGGGTATTGACAGGGACACAGTGAGGGTATTGACAGGGACACAGTGAGGGACACAGTGAGGGTATTGACAGGGACACAGTGAGGGTATTGACAGGTACACAGTGAGGGACACAGTGAGGGTAAGGAAGGGACACAGTGAGGGTATTGACAGGGACACAGTGAGGGACACAGAGAGGGTATTGACAGGGACACAGTGAGGGTATTGACAGGGACGCAGTGAGGGAAACAGTGTGGGTATTGACAGGGACACAGTGAAGGACACAGTGAGGGTATTGACAGGGACACAGTGAGGGTATTGACGGGGACACAGTGAGGGTATTGACAGGGACACAGTGAGGGTATTGACAGGGACAAAGTGAGGGACACAGTGAGGGTATCGACAGGGACACAGTGAGGGCATTGACAGGGACACAGTGAGGGTATTGACAGGGACAAAGTGAGGGACACAGTGAGGGTATTGACAGGGACACAGTGAGGGACACAGTGAGGGTATTGACAGGGAAACAGTGAGGGACACAGTGAGGGTATTGACAGGGACACAGTGAGGGCATTGACAGGGACACAGTGAGGGACACAGTGAGGGTAATGACAGGGACACAGTGAGCGTATTGACAGGGACACAGTGAGGGTATTGAAAGGGACACAGTGAGGGACACAGTGAGGGTATTGACAGGGAAACAGTGAGGGTATTGACAGGGACACAGTGAGGGACACAGTGAGGGTATTGACAGGGACACAGTGAGGGTATTGACAGGGACACAGTGAGGGACACAGTGAGGGTATTGACAGGGACACAGTGAGGGACACACTGAGTGTATTGACAGGGACACAGTGAGGGACACAGTGAGGGTATTGACAGGAACACAGTGAGGGTATTGACAGGGACACAGTGAGGGAGACATTGAGGGTATTGACAGGAACACAGTGAGGGTAAAAACAGGGACACAGTGAGGGTATTGACAGGGACACAGTGAGGGACACATTGAGGGACACAATGAGGGTATTGACAGGGAGACAGTGAGGATATTGACAGGAACACAGTGAGGGTATTGTTAGGGACACAGTGAGGGTATTGACAGGGACACAGTGAGGGACACAGTGAGGGTATTGACAGGGACACAGTGAGGGACACAGTGAGGGTATTGACAGGGACACAGTGAGTGACACAGTGAGTGCAATGTCAGGGAGACAGTGAGGGTATTGACAGGCATACAGTGAGGGACCCAGTGAGGGTATTGACAGGGACACAGTGAGGGACACTGTGAGCGACACAGTGAGGGTATTGACAGGGACACAGTGAGGCTATTGACAGGGACACAGTGAGGGACACAGTGAGGTTATTGACAGGGACACAGTGAGGGACACAGTGAGGGTATTGACAGGGACACAGTGAGGGTATTGACAGGGACACAGTGAGGGACAGAGTGAGGGACACAGTGAGGGTATTGACAGGGACACAGTTAGGGTATTGACAGGGACACAGTGAGGGTATTGACAGGGACACAGTGAGGGGAAACAGCGAGTGACACAGTGAGGGACACAGTGAGGAACACAGTGAGGGGACACTTTGAGGGAATTGTCAGGGACACAGTGAGGGTCTTGACAGGGACACAGTGAGGGTATTGACAGGGACACAGTGAGGGTATTGACCGGGACACAGTGAGGGTAATGACAGGGACACAGTGAGGGTATTGACAGGGACACAGTGAGGGTATTGACAGGGGCACAGTGAGGGTATTGACAGGGACACATTGAGGGTAATGACAGGGACACTCTGAGGCTATTGACAGGGACACAGTGAGGGTATTGACAGGGACACAGTGAGGGACACAGTGAGGGTATTGACAGGGACACAGTGAGGTTATTGACAAGGACACAGTGAGGGACACAGTGAGGGTATTGACAGGGACACAGTGAGGGACACAGTGAGGTTAATGACACGGACACAGTGAGGGTATTGACCGGGACACAGTGAGGGACACAGTGAGGTTATTGACAGGGACACAGTGAGCGACACAGTGAGGGTATTGAGAGGGACACAGTGAGTGTATTGACAGGGACACAGTGAGGGTATTGACAGGGACACTGTGATGGACACAGTGAGGGTATCGACAGGGACACAGTGAGGGCATTGACAGGGACACAGTGAGGGTATTGACAGGGACAAAGTGAGGGACACAGTGAGGGTATTGACAGGGACACAGTGAGGGACACAGTGAGGGTATTGACAGGGAAACAGTGAGGGAGACAGTGAGGGTATTGACAGGGACACAGTGAGGGCATTGACAGGGACACAGTGAGGGACACAGTGAGGGTAATGACAGGGACACAGTGAGGGTATTGACAGGGACACAGTGAGGGTATTGACAGGGACAGAGTGAGGGACACAGTGAGGATATAGACAGGGACACAGTGAGGGTATTGACAGGGACACAGTGAGGGACACAGTGAGGGTATTGACAGGGACACAGTGAGGGTATTGACAGGGGCACAGTGAGGGACACAGTGAGGGTATTGACAGGGATACAGTGAGGGTATTGACAGGGGTACAGTGAGGGTATTGACAGGGACACAGTGAGGGACACAGTGAGGTTATTGACAGGGACACAGTGAGGGACTCAGTGAGGGACACAGTGAGGGACACAGTGAGGGACACAGTGAGGGACACAGTGAGGGTATTGACAGGGACACAGTGAGGGTATTGACAGGGACACAGTGAGGGTATTGACAGGGACACAGTGAGGGTATTGGCAGGGACACAGTGAGGGTATTGACAGGGACACAGTGAGGGTATTGACAGGGACACAGTGAGGGTATTGACAGGGACACAGTGAGGGTATTGACAGGGACACAGTGAGGGTATTGACAGGGACACAGTGAGGGTATTGACAGGGACACAGTGAGGGTATTGACAGGGACACAGTGAGGGACACAGTGAGGGTATTGACAGGGACACAGTGAGGGTATTGACAGGGACACAGTGAGGGTATTGACAGGGACACAGTGAGGGACACAGTGAGGGTATTGACAGGGACACAGTGAGGGACACAGTGAGGGTATTGACAGGGACACAGTGAGGGTATTGACAGGGACACAGTGTGGGACACAGTGAGGGTATTGACAGGGACACAGTGAAGGACACAGTGAGGGTAATGACAGGGACACTTTGAGGGTATTGACAGCGACACAGTGAGGGTATTGACAGGGACACAGTGAGGGACACAGTGCAGGGTATCGACAGGGACACAGTGAGGGTATTGACAGGGACACAGTGAGGGTATTGACAGGGACACAGTGAGGGACACAGTGAGAGTATTGACAGGGGACACAGTGAGGGACACAGTGAGGGTATTGACAGGGGACACAGTGAGGGACACAGTGAGGGTATTGATAGGGACACAGGGAGGGTATTGACAGGGACACAGTGAGGGACACAGTGAGGGTATTGACAGGGAAAAAGTGAGGGTATTGACAGGGACACAGTGAGGGACACAGTGAGGGTATTGGCAGGGACACAGTGAGGGTATTGACAGGGACACAGTGAGGGACACAGTGAGGGTATTGACAGGGACACAGTGAGGGTATTGACAGGGACACAGTGAGGGACACAGTGAGGGTATTGACAGGGACACAGTGAGGGTAATGACAGGGACACAGTGAGGGTATTGACAGGGACACAGTGAGGGTATTGACAGGGACACAGTGAGGGACACAGTGAGGGTATTGACAGGGACACAGTGAGGGACACAGTGAGGGTACTGACAGGGACACAGTGAGGGTATTGCCAAGGACACTGTGAGGGTCTTGAGAGGGACACATTGAGGGTAATGACAGGGACACAGTGAGGGTATTGACAGGGACACCGTGAGGGTAATGACAGGGACAGAGTGAGGGCCAGAGTGAGGGTAATATCAGGGACACAGTGAGGGACACAGTGAGGGTATTGACAGGGACACAGTGAGGGTATTGACAGGGATACACCGAGGGACACAGTGAGGGTATTGACAGGGACACAGTGAGGGTATTGACAGGGACACAGTGAGGGACACAGTGAGGGTATTGACAGGGACACAGTGAGGGTATTGACAGGTACACAGTGAGGGACACAGTGAGGGTATGACAGGGATACAGTGAGGGTATTGACAGGGGTACAGTGAGGGTATTGACAGGGACACAGTGAGGGACACAGTGAGGGTATTGACAGGGACACAGTGAGGGGAAACAGTGAGGGACACAGTGAGGGACACAGTGAGGGACTCAGTGAGGGGACACTTTGAGGGAATTGACAGGGACACAGTGAGGGTCTTGAAAGGGACACAGTGAGGGTATTGACAGGGACACAGTGAGGGTATTGACCGGGACACAGTGTGGGTAATGACAGGGACACAGTGAGGGTATTGACAGGGACACAGTGAGGGTATTGACAGGGGCACAGTGAGGGTATTGACAGGGAAACAGTGAGGGTAATGACAGGGACACAGTAAGGGGATTGACAGGGACACAGTGACGGTATTGACAGGGACACAGTGAGGGACACTTTGAGGGTAATGACAGGGACACAGTGAGGGTATTGACAGGGACACAGTGAGGGTATTGACAGGGACACAGTGAGGGACACAGTGAGGGTATTGACAGGGACACAGTGAGGGACACAGTGAGGGTAATGACACGGACACAGAGAGGGTATTGACCGGGACACAGTGTGGGACACAGTGAGGGTATTGACAGGGACACAGTGAGCGACACAGTGAGGGTATTGAGAGGGACACAGTGAGTGTATTGACAGGGAAACGGTGAGGGTATTGACAGGGACACTGTGATGGACACAGTGAGGGTATCGACAGGGACACAGTGAGGGTATTGACAGGGACACAGTGAGGGTATTGACAGGGACACAGTGAGGGACACAGTGAGAGTATTGACAGGGACACAGTGAGGGACACAGTGAGGGTATTGACAGGGACACAGTGAGGGACACAGTGAGGGTATTGATAGGGACACAGGGAGGGTATTGACAGGGACACAGTGAGGGACACAGTGAGGGTATTGACAGGGAAAAAGTGAGGGTATTGACAGGGACACAGTGAGGGACACAGTGAGGGTATTGGCAGGGACACAGTGAGGGTATTGACAGGGACACAGTGAGGGACACAGTGAGGGTATTGACAGGGACACAGTGAGGGTATTGACAGGGACACAGTGAGGGTATTGACAGGGACACAGTGAGGGACACAGTGAGGGTATTGACAGGGACACAGTGAGGGACTCAGTGAGGGTATTGACAGGGAGACAGTGAGGGTAATGACAGGCATACAGTGAGGGACACAGTGAGGGTATTGACAGGGATACAGTGAGGGACACAGTTAGGGTATTGTCAGGGACAAAGTTACGGTATTGAGAGGGACACAGTGAGGGTATTGACAGGGACACAGTGAGGGAAACAGTGAGGGTATTGACAGGGACACAGTGAGGGTATTGACTGGGACACAGTGAGGGTATTGACAGGGACACAGTGAGGGACACAGTCAGGGTATTGAAAGGGACACAGTGAGGGTATTGACAGCGACACAGTGAGGGTATTGACAGGGACACAGTGAGGGACACAGTGAGGGTATAGACAGGGACACAGTGAGGGTATTGACAGGGACACAGTGAGGGTATTGACATTGACACAGTGAGGGACACAGTGAGGGTATTGACAGGGACACAGTGAGGGACACAGTGAGGGTATTGACAGGGACACAGTGCGGGACACAGTGAGGGTATTGACAGGGACACAGTGAGGGTATTGACAGGAACACAGTGAGGGTATTGACAGGGATACACTGAGGGACACAGTGAGGGTATTGTCAGGGACTCAGTGAGGGTATTGACAGCGACACAGTGAGGCACACAGTGAGGGTATTGACATTGACACAGTGAGGGTATTGACAGGGACACAGTGAGGGTAATGACAGGGACACAGTGAGGGACACAGTGAGGGTATTGACAGGGACACAGTGAGGGTATTGACAGGGACACAGTGAGGGTATTGACAGGGACACAGTGAGGGACAAAGTGAGGGTATTGACAGGGACACAGTTAGGGTATTGACAGGGACACAGTGAGGGTATTGACAGGGACACAGTGAGGGGAAACAGTGAGGGACACAGTGAGGGACACAGTGATGGACACAGTGAGGGGACACTTTGACGGAATTGACAGGGACACAGTGAGGGTCTTGACAGGTACACAGTGAGGGTATTGATAGGGACACAGTGAGGGTATTGACCGGGACACAATGAGGGTAATGACAGGGACACAGTGAGGGTATTGACAGGGACACAGTGAGGGTATTGACAGGGACACAGTGAGGGTATTGACAGGGGCACAGTGAGGGTAATGACAGGGACACAGTGAGGGTATTGACAGGGACACAGTGAGGGTATTGACAGGGACACAGTGAGGGACACAGTGAGGGTATTGACAGGGACACAGTTAGGGTATTGACAGGGACACAGTGAGGGTATTGACAGGGACACAGTGAGGGACACAGTGAGGGTATTGACAGGGACACAGTGAGGGACACAGTGAGGGTAATGACACGGACACAGTGAGGGTATTGACCGGGACACAGTGAGGGACACAGTGAGGGTATTGACAGGGAAAAAGTGAGGGTGTTGACAGGGACACAGTGAGGGACACAGTGAGGGTATTGACAGGGACACAGTGAGGGTATTGACAGGGGCACAGTGAGGGACACAGTGAGGGTATTGACAGGGATACAGTGAGGGTATTGACAGGGGTACAGTGAGGGTATTGACAGGGACACAGTGAGGGACACAGTGAGGGTATTGACAGGGACACAGTGAGGGGAAACAGTGAGGGACACAGTGAGGGACACAGTGAGGGACTCAGTGAGGGGACACTTTGAGGGAATTGACAGGGACACAGTGAGGGTCTTGAAAGGGACACAGTGAGGGTATTGACAGGGACACAGTGAGGCTATTGATCGGGACACAGTGTGGGTAATGACAGGGACACAGTGAGGGTATTGACAGGGACACAGTGAGGGTATTGACAGGGGCACAGTGAGGGTATTGACAGGGAAACAGTGAGGGTAATGACAGGGACACAGTAAGGGGATTGACAGGGACACAGTGACGGTATTGACAGGGACACAGTGAGGGACACTTTGAGGGTATTGACAGGGACACAGTGAGGGTATTGACAGGGACACAGTGAGGGTATTGACAGGGACACAGTGAGGGACACAGTGAGGGTATTGACAGGGACACAGTGAGGGACACAGTGAGGGTAATGACACGGACACAGAGAGGGTATTGACCGGGACACAGTGAGGGACACAGTGAGGGTATTGACAGGGACACAGTGAGCGACACAGTGAGGGTATTGACAGGGACACAGTGAGGGGAAACAGTGAGGGACACAGTGAGGGACACAGTGAGGGACTCAGTGAGGGGACACTTTGAGGGAATTGACAGGGACACAGTGAGGGTCTTGAAAGGGACACAGTGAGGGTATTGACAGGGACACAGTGAGGCTATTGATCGGGACACAGTGTGGGTAATGACAGGGACACAGTGAGGGTATTGACAGGGACACAGTGAGGGTATTGACAGGGGCACAGTGAGGGTATTGACAGGGAAACAGTGAGGGTAATGACAGGGACACAGTAAGGGGATTGACAGGGACACAGTGACGGTATTGACAGGGACACAGTGAGGGACACTTTGAGGGTATTGACAGGGACACAGTGAGGGTATTGACAGGGACACAGTGAGGGTATTGACAGGGACACAGTGAGGGACACAGTGAGGGTATTGACAGGGACACAGTGAGGGACACAGTGAGGGTAATGACACGGACACAGAGAGGGTATTGACCGGGACACAGTGAGGGACACAGTGAGGGTATTGACAGGGACACAGTGAGCGACACAGTGAGGGTATTGAGAGGGACACAGTGAGTGTATTGACAGGGAAACGGTGAGGGTATTGACAGGGACACTGTGATGGACACAGTGAGGGTATCGACAGGGACACAGTGAGGGTATTGACAGGGACACAGTGAGGGTATTGACAGGGACACAGTGAGGGACACAGTGAGAGTATTGACAGGGACACAGTGAGGGATACAGTGAGGGTATTGACAGGGACACAGTGAGGGACACAGTGAGGGTATTGATACGGACACAGGGAGGGTATTGACAGGGACACAGTGAGGGACACAGTGAGGGTAATGACAGGGACACAGTGAGGGTATTGACAGGGACACAGTGAGGGTATTGACAGGGACACAGTGAGGGACACAGTGAGGGTATAGACAGGGACACAGTGAGGGTATTGACAGGTACACAGTGAGGGACACAGTGAGGGTATTGACAGGGACACAGTGAGGGTAATGACAGTGACACAGTGAGGGTATTGACAGGGACACAGTGAGGGTATTGACAGGGACACAGTGAGGGACACTGTGAGGGTATTGACAGGGACACAGTGAGGGACACAGTGAGGGTACTGGACAGGGACACAGTGAGGGTATTGCCAGGGACACTGTGAGGGTATTGAGAGGGACACATTGAGGGTAATGACAGGGACACAGTGAGGGTATTGACAGGGACACAGTGAGGGTAATGACAGGGACACAGTGAAAGACACAGTGAGAGTATTGACAGGGACACAGTGAGGCTATTGACAGGGACACAGTGAGGGCATTGACAGGGACACAGTGAAGGACACAGAGAGGGTATTGACAGGGACACAGTGAGGGACACAGTGAGGTTATTGACAGGGACACATTGAGGGAAATGACAGGGACACAGTGAGGTTATTGACAGGGACACAGTGAGGGTAAAGACAGGGACACAGTGAGGGACACAGTGAGGGTAATGACAGGGACACAGTGAGGGACACAGTGAGGATAATGACAGGGACACAGTGAGGGACACAGTGAGGGTATTGACAGGGACACAGTGAGGGTATTGAAAGGGACACAGCGAGGGACACAGTGAGGGTATTGACAGGGACACAGTGAGGGTATTGACAGGGACACAGTGAGGGACACAGTGAGGGTATTGACAGGGACACAGTGAGGGTAATGACAGGGACACAGTGAGGGACACAGTGAGGGTAAGGACAGGGACACAGTGAGGGTATTGACAGGGACACAGTGAGGGACACAGAGAGGGTATTGACAGGGACACAGTGAGGGTATTGACAGGGACACAGTGAGGGACACAGTGAGGGTATTGACAGGGACACAGTGAGGGTATTGACAGGGAAACAGTGTGGGACACAGTGAGGGTATTGACAGGGACACAGTGAGGGTATTGACAGGGACACAGTGAGGGAATTGACAGGGACACAGTGAGGGACACAGTGAGGTTATTGACAGGGACACAGTGAGGGACACAGTGAGGGTATTGACAGGGACACAGTGAGGGTATTGATAGGGACACAGTGAGGGTATTGACAGGGACACAGTGAGGGACACAGTGAGGGTATTGACAGGGACACAGTTAGGGACACAGTGAGGGTATTGACAGGGACACAGTGAGGGACACAGTGAGGGTATTGACAGGGACACAGTGAGGGTATTGACAGGGACACAGTGAGGGACACACTGAGGGTAATGACAGGGACACAGTGAGGGTATTGACAGGGACACAGTGAGGGTATTGACAGGGACACAGTGAGGGACACAGTGAGTGTATTGACAGGGACACAGAGAGGGAAACAGTGAGTGTATTGACAGGGACAAAGTGAGGGACACAGTGAGGGTATTGACAGGGACACAGTGAAGGTATTGACAGGGATACAGTGAGGGACACAGTGAGGGTAATGACAGGGACACAGTGAGGGACACAGTGAGGGTATTGACAGGGACACAGTTAGGGTATTGACAGGGACACAGTGAGGGACACAGTGACGGTATTGACAGGGACACAGTGAGGGTAATGACAGGGACACAGTGAGGGTATTGACAGGGACACAGTGAGGGTATTGACAGGGACACAGTGAGGGACACAGTGATGTTATTGACAGGGACGTAGTGAGGGACACAGTGAGGGTACTGACAGGGACACAGTGAGGGTATTTCCAGGGACACTGTGAGGGTATTGACAGGGACACATTGAGGGAAATGACAGGGACACAGTGAGGGTATTGACAGGGACACAGTGAGGGTAATGTCAGCTACACAGTGAGGGACACAGTGAGGGTAATGACAGGGACACAGTGAGGGACACAGTGAGGGTATTGACAGGGACACAGTGAGGGTACTGACAGGGACACAGCGAGGGACACAGTGAGGGTATTGACAGGGACACAGTGAGGGTATTGACATGGACACAGTGTGGGACACTGTGAGGGTAAGGACAGGGACACAGTGAGGGTATTGACAGGGACACAGTGAGGGACACAGAGAGGGTATTGACAGGGACACAGTGAGGGTATTGACAGGGACACAGTGAGGGACACAGTGAGGGTATTGACAGGGACACAGTGAGGGTATTGACATGGACACTTTGTGGGACACAGTGAGGGTATTGACAGGGACACAGTGAGGGTATTGACAGGGACACAGTGAGGGACACAGTGAGGGTATTGACAGGGACACAGTGAGGGTATTGACAGGGACACAGTGAGGGTATTGACAGCGACACAGTGAGGGACACAGTGAGGGTATTGACAGGGACACAGTGAGGGACACAATGAGGTTATTGACAGGGACACAGTGAGGGTATTGACAGGGACACAGTGAGGGACACAGTGAGGGTATTGACAGGGACACAGTGAGGGTATTGACAGGGACACAATGAGGGTATTCACAGGGACACAGTGAGGGACACAGTGAGGGTATTGACAGGGACACAGTGAGGGTATTGACAGGGACACATTGAGGGACACATTGAGGGTATTGACAGGGAAACAGTGAGGGTATTGACAGGGACACAGTGAGGGACACAGTGAGGGTATTGACAGGGACACAGTGAGGGTATTGACAGGGACACAGTGAGGGACACAGTGAGGGTATTGACAGGGACACAGTGAGGGACACAGTGAGCGTATTGACAGGAACACAGTGAGGGTATTGACAGGGACACAGTGAGGGAGACAATGAGGGTATTGACAGGGACACAGTGAGGGTATTGACAGGGACACAGTGAGGGTATTGACAGGGACACAGTGTGGGACACAGTGAGGGACACAGTGAGGGTTTTGACAGGGACACAGTGAGGGTATTGACAGGGACACAGTGAGGATATTGACAGGGACACAGTGAGGGTATTGACAGGGACACAGTGAGGGTATTGACAGGGACACAGTGAGGGACACAGTGAGTGTATTGACAGGGACACAGTGAGGGACAAAGTGAGGGTATTGACAGGGACACAGTGAGTGACACAGTGAGGGTAATGACAGGGACACAGTGAGGGTATTGACAGGCATAGAGTGAGGGACACAGTGAGGGTATTGACAGGGACACAGTGAGGGACACATTGTGCGACACAGTGAGGGTATTGACAGGGACACAGTGAGGGTATTGACAGGGACACAGTGAGGGACACAGTGAGGGTATTGACAGGGACACAGTGAGGGACACAGTGAGTGTATTGACAGGGACACAGTGAGGGTATTGACAGTGACATTGTAAGGGACACAGTGAGGGACACAGTGAGGGTATTGACAGGGACACAGTTAGGGTATTGACTGGGACACAGTGAGGGTCTTGACAGGGACACAGTGAGGGTATTAACAGGGACACAGTGAGGGTATTGACCGGGACACAGTGAGGGTAATGACAGGGACACAGTTAGGGTATTGACAGGGACACAGTGAGGGTATTGACAGGGGCACAGTGAGGGTATTGACAGGGACACAGTGAGGGTATTGACAGGGACACAGTGAGGGTATTGACAGGGACACAGTGAGGGACACAGTGAGTGTATAAACAGGGACACAGTGAGGCAAACAGTGAGTGTATTGACAGGGACACAGTGAGGGACACAGTGAGGGTATTGACAGGGACACAGTGAGGGTATTGACAGGGACACAGTGAGGGACACAGTGAGGGTAATGACAGGGACACAGTGAGGGACACAGTGAGGGTATTGACAGGGACACAGTGAGGGACACAGTGAGGGTATTGACAGGGACACAGTGAGGGTAATGACAGGGACACAGTGAGGGTATTGACAGGGACACAGTGAGGGTATTGACAGGGACACAGTGAGGGACACAGTGAGGGTATTGACAGGGACACAGTGAAGGACACAGTGAGGGTACTGACAGGGACACAGTGAGGGTATTGCCAGGGACACTGTGAGGGTACTGACAGGGACACATTGAGGGAAATGACAGGGACACAGTGAGGGTATTGACAGGGACACAGTGAGGGTAATGACAGGGACACAGTGAGGGACACAGTGAGGGTAATGACAGGGACACAGTGAGGGACACAGTGAGTGTATTGACAGGGACACAGCGAGGGACACAGTGAGGGTATTGACAGGGACACAGTGAGGGTATTGACAGGGAGACAGTGAGGGACACAGTGAGGGTATTGACAGGGACACAGTGAGGGTAATGACAGGGACACAGTGAGGGACACAGTGAGGGTAAGGACAGGGACACAGTGAGGGTATTGACAGGGACACAGTGAGGGACACAGAGAGGTTATTGACAGGGACACAGTGAGGGTATTGACAGGGACACAGTGAGGGACACAGTGAGGGTATTGACAGGAACACAGTGAGGGTATTGACAGGGACACAGTGTGGGACACAGTGAGGGTATTGACAGGGACACAGTGAGGGTATTGACAGGGACACAGTGAGGGTATTGACAGGGACACAGTGAGGGACACAGTGAGGGTATTGACAGGGACACAGTGAGGGACACAGTGGGGTTATTGACAGGGACACAGTGAGGGTATTGACAGGGACACAGTGAGGGACACAGTGAGGGTATTGACAGGGACACAGTGAGGGTATTGACAGGGACACAGTGAGGATATTCACAGGGACACAGTGAGGGACACAGTGAGGGTATTGACAGGGACACAGTGAGGGTATTGACAGGGACACAGTGAGGGACACAGTGAGGGTATTGACAGGGAAACAGTGAGGGTATTGACAGGGACACAGTGAGGGACACAGTGTGGGTATTGACAGGGACACAGTGAGGGTATTGACAGGGACACAGTGAGGGACACAGTGAGGGTATTGACAGGGACACAGTGAGGGACACACTGAGGGTAATGACAGGGACACAGTGAGGGACACAGTGAGGGTATTGACAGGAACACAGTGAGGGTATTGACAGGGACACAGTGAGGGAGACATTTAGGGTATTGACAGGAACACAGTGAGGGTATTGACAGGGACACAGTGAGGGTATTGACAGGGACACAGTGAAGGACACAGTGAGGGACACAGTGAGGGTATTGACAGGGACACAGTGAGGATATTGACAGGGACACAGTGAGGGTATTGTTAGGGACACAGTGAGGGTATTGACAGGGACACAGTGAGGGACACAGTGAGGGTATTGACAGGGACACAGTGAGGGACACAGTGAGGGTATTGACAGGGACACAGTGAGTGACACAGTGAGTGCAATGACAGGGACACAGTGAGGGTATTGTCAGGCATACAGTGAGGGACACAGTGAGGGTATTGACAGGGACACAGTGAGGGACACAGTGAGCGACACAGTGAGGGTATTGACAGGGACACAGTGAGGGTATTGACAGGGACACAGTGAGGGACACAGTGAGGTTATTGACAGGGACACAGTGAGGGACACAGTGAGGGTATTGACAGGGACACAGTGAGGGTATTGACAGGGACACAGTGAGGGACACAGTGAGGGACACAGTGAGGGTATTGACAGGGACACAGTTAGGGTATTGACAGGGACACAGTGAGGGTATTGGCAGGGACACAGTGAGGGGAAACAGTGAGGGACACAGTGAGGGACACAGTGAGGAACACAGTGAGGGGAAACTTTGAGGGAATTGTCAGGGACACAGTGAGGGTCTTGACAGGGACACAGTGAGGGTATTGACAGGGACACAGTGAGGGTATTGACCGGGACACAGTGAGGGTATTGACAGGGACACAGTGAGGGTATTGAAAGGGACACAGTGAGGGTATTGACAGGGGCACAGTGAGGGTATTGACAGGGACACAGTGAGGGTAATGACAGGGACACAGTGAGGGTATTGACAGGGACACAGTGAGGGTATTGACAGGGACACAGTGAGGGACACAGTGAGGGTATTGACAGGGACACAGTGAGGGTAGTGACCGGGACACAGTGAGGGTAATGACAGGGACACAGTGAGGGTATTGACAGGGACACAGTGAGGGTATTGACAGGGGCACAGTGAGGGTATTGACAGGGACACAGTGAGGGTAATGACAGGGACACAGTGAGGGTATTGACAGGGACACAGTGAGGGTATTGACAGGGACACAGTGAGGGACACAGTGAGGGTATTGTCAGGGACACAGTGAGGGTATTGACAGGGACACAGTGAGGGACACAGTGAGGGTATTGACAGGGACATAGTGAGGGACACAGTGAGGGTATTGACAGGGACACAGTGAGGGTATTGACAGGGACACAGTGAGGGTATTGACAGGGACACAGTGAGGGACACAGTGAGGGTATTGACAGGGATACAGTGAGGGACACAGTGAGGTTATTGACAGGGACACAGTGAGGGTATTGACAGGGACACAGTGAGGGACACATTGAGGGTATTGACAGGGACACAGTGAGGGTATTGACAGGGACACAGTGAGGGTATTCACAGGGACACAGTGAGGGACACAGTGAGGGTATTGACAGGGACACAGTGTGGGTATTGAAAGGGACACAGTGAGGGATACAGTGAGGGTATTGACAGGGAAACAGTGAGGGTATTGACAGGGACACAGTGAGTGACACAGTGAGGGTATTGACAGGGACACAGTGAGGATATTGGCAGGGACACAGTGATGGTATTGACAGGGACACAGTGAGCGTATTGACAGGGACACAGTGAGGGTATTGAAAGGGACACAGTGAGGGACACAGTGAGGGTATTGACAGGGAAACAGTGAGGGTATTGACAGGGACACAGTGAGGGACACAGTGAGGGTATTGACAGGGACACAGTGAGGGTATTGACAGGGACACAGTGAGGGAGACATTGAGGGTATTGACAGGGACACAGTGAGGGTATTGACAGGGACACAGTGAGAGTATTGACAGGGACACAGTGAGGGACACAGTGAGCGTATTGACAGGGACACAGTGAGGCACAAAGTGAGGGTATTGACAGGGACACAGTGAGTGACACAGTGAGGGTAATGACAGGGACACAGTGAGGGTATTGACAGGCATAGAGTGAGGGACACAGTGAGGGTATTGACAGGGACACAGTGAGGGACACAGTGTGCGACACAGTGAGGGTATTGACAAGGACACAGTGAGGGTATTGACAGGGACACAGTGAGGGACACAGTGAGGGTATTGACAGGGACACAGTGAGGGACACAGTGAGTGTATTGACAGGGACACAGTGAGGGTATTGACAGTGACATTGTAAGGGACACAGTGAGGGACACAGTGAGGGTATGACAGGGACACAGTTAGGGTATTGACTGGGACACAGTGAGGGTCTTGACATGGACACAGTGAGGGTATTAACAGGGACACAGTGAGGGTATTGACCGGGACACAGTGAGGGTAATGACAGGGACACAGTTAGGGTATTGACAGGGACACAGTGAGGGTATTGACAGGGGCACAGTGAGGGTATTGACAGGGACACAGTGAGGGTATTGACAGGGACACAGTGAGGGTATTGACAGGGACACAGTGAGGGACACAGTGAGTGTATAAACAGGGACACAGTGAGGCAAACAGTGAGTGTATTGACAGGGACACAGTGAGGGACACAGTGAGGGTATTGACAGGGACACAGTGAGGGTATTGACAGGGACACAGTGAGGGACACAGTGAGGGTAATGACAGGGACACAGTGAGGGACACAGTGAGGGTATTGACAGGGACACAGTGAGGGTATTGACAGGGACACAGTGAGGGACACAGTGAGGGTATTGACAGGGACACAGTGAGGGTAATGACAGGGACACAGTGAGGGTATTGATAGGGACACAGTGAGGGTATTGACAGGGACACAGTGAGGGACACAGTGAGGGTATTGACAGGGACACAGTGAGGGACACAGTGAGGGTACTGACAGGGACACAGTGAGGGTATTGCCAGGGACACTGTGAGGGTACTGACAGGGACACATTGAGGGAAATGACAGGGACACAGTGAGGGTATTGACAGGGACACAGTGAGGGTAATGACAGGGACACAGTGAGGGACACAGTGAGGGTAATGACAGGGACACAGTGAGGGACTCAGTGAGGGTATTGACAGGGACACAGTGAGGGTATTGACAGGGACACAGTGAGGGACACAGTGAGGGTATTGACAGGGACACAGTGAGGGTATTGACAGGGACACAGTGAGGGACACAGTGAGGGTATTGACAGGGACACAGTGAGGGACACACTGAGTGTATTGACAGGCACACAGTGAGGGACACAGTGAGGGTATTGACAGGAACACAGTGAGGGTATTGACAGGGACACAGTGAGGGAGACATTGAGGGTATTGACAGGAACACAGTGAGGGTATTGACAGGGACACAGTGAGGGTATTGACAGGGACACAGTGAGGGACACATTGAGGGACACAATGAGGGTATTGACAGGGACACAGTGAGGGTATTGACAGGGACACAGTGAGGGTATTGACAGGGACACAGTGAGGGACACAGTGAGTGTATTGACAGGGACACCGAGAGGGAAACAGTGAGTGTATTGACAGGGACAAAGTGAGGGACACAGTGAGGTTATTGACAGGGACACAGTGAAGGTATTGACAGGGATACAGTGAGGGACACAGTGAGGGTAATGACAGGGACACAGTGAGGGACACAGTGAGGGTATTGACAGGGACACAGTTAGGGTATTGACAGGGACACAGTGAGGGACACAGTGACGGTATTGACAGGGACACAGTGAGGGTAATGACAGGGACACAGTGAGGGTATTGACAGGGACACAGTGAGGGTATTGACAGGGACACAGTGAGGGACACAGTGATGTTATTGACAGGGACGCAGTGAGGGACACAGTGAGGGTACTGACAGGGACACAGTGAGGGTATTTCCAGGGACACTGTGAGGGTATTGACAGGGACACATTGAGGGAAATGACAGGGACACAGTGAGGGTATTGACAGGGACACAGTGAGGGTAATGTCAGGGACACAGTGAGGGACACAGTGAGGGTAATGACAGGGACACAGTGAGGGACACAGTGAGGGTATTGACAGGGACACAGTGAGGGTATTGACAGGGACACAGCGAGGGACACAGTGAGGGTATTGACAGGGACACAGTGAGGGTATTGACATGGACACAGTGTGGGACACTGTGAGGGTAAGGACAGGGACACAGTGAGGGTATTGACAGGGACACAGTGAGGGACACAGTGAGGGTATTGACAGGGACACAGTGAGGGTATTGACATGGACACTTTATGGGACACAGTGAGGGTATTGACAGGGACACAGTGAGGGTATTGACAGGGACACAGTGAGGGACACAGTGAGGGTATTGACAGGGACACAGTGAGGGACACAGTGAGGGTATTGACAGGGACACAGTGAGGGTATTGACAGGGACACAGTGAGGGTATTGACAGCGACACAGTGAGGGACACAGTGAGGGTATTGACAGGGACACAGTGAGGGACACAATGAGGTTATTGACAGGGACACAGTGAGGGTATTGACAGGGACACAGTGAGGGACACAGTGAGTGTATTGACAGGGACACAGTGAGGCTATTGACAGGGACACAATGAGGGTATTCACAGGGACATAGTGAGGGACACAGTGAGGGTATTGACAGGGACACAGTGAGGGTATTGACAGGGACACATTGAGGGACACATTGAGGGTATTGACAGGGAAACAGTGAGGGTATTGACAGGGACACAGTGAGGGACACAGTGAGGGTATTGACAGGGACACAGTGAGGGTATTGACAGGGACACAGTGAGGGACACAGTGAGGGTATTGACAGGGACACAGTGAGGGACACAGTGAGCGTATTGACAGGAACACAGTGAGGGTATTGACAGGGACACAGTGAGGGAGACATTGAGGGTATTGACAGGGACACAGTGAGGGTATTGACAGGGACACAGTGAGGGTATTGACAGGGACACAGTGAGGGACACAGTGAGGGACACAGTGAGGGTTTTGACAGGGACACAGTGAGGGTATTGACAGGGACACAGTGAGGATATTGACAGGGACACAGTGAGGGTATTGACAGGGACACAGTGAGGGTATTGACAGGGACACAGTGAGGGACACAGTGAGGGTATTGACAGGGACACAGTGAGGCACAAAGTGAGGGTATTGACAGGGACACAGTGAGTGACACAGTGAGGGTAATGACAGGGACACAGTGAGGGTATTGACAGGCATAGAGTGAGGGACACAGTGAGGGTATTGACAGGGACACAGTGAGGGACACAGTGTGCGACACAGTGAGGGTATTGACAGGGACACAGTGAGGGTATTGACAGGGACACAGTGAGGGACACAGTGAGGGTATTGACAGGGACACAGTGAGGGACACAGTGAGTGTATTGACAGGGACACAGTGAGGGTATTGACAGTGACATTGTAAGGGACACAGTGAGGGACACAGTGAGGGTATTGACAGGGACACAGTTAGGGTATTGACTGGGACACAGTGAGGGTCTTGACAGGGACACAGTGAGGGTATTAACAGGGACACAGTGAGGGTATTGACCGGGACACAGTGAGGGTAATGACAGGGACACAGTTAGGGTATTGACAGGGACACAGTGAGGGTATTGACAGGGGCACAGTGAGGGTATTGACAGGGACACAGTGAGGGTATTGACAGGGACACAGTGAGGGTATTGACAGGGACACAGTGAGGGACACAGTGAGTGTATAAACAGGGACACAGTGAGGCAAACAGTGAGTGTATTGACAGGGACACAGTGAGGGACACAGTGAGGGTATTGACAGGGACACAGTGAGGGTATTGACAGGGACACAGTGAGGGACACAGTGAGGGTAATGACAGGGACACAGTGAGGGACACAGTGAGGGTATTGACAGGGACACAGTGAGGGTATTGACAGGGACACAGTGAGGGACACAGTGAGGGTATTGACAGGGACACAGTGAGGGTAATGACAGGGACACAGTGAGGGTATTGACAGGGACACAGTGAGGGTATTGACAGGGACACAGTGAGGGACACAGTGAGGGTATTGACAGGGACACAGTGAGGGACACAGTGAGGGTACTGACAGGGACACAGTGAGGGTATTGCCAGGGACACTGTGAGGGTACTGACAGGGACACATTGAGGGAAATGACAGGGACACAGTGAGGGTATTGACAGGGACACAGTGAGGGTAATGACAGGGACACAGTGAGGGACACAGTGAGGGTAATGACAGGGACACAGTGAGGGACACAGTGAGGGTATTGACAGGGACACAGCGAGGGACACAGTGAGGGTATTGACAGGGACACCGTGAGGGTATTGACAGGGACACAGTGAGGGACACAGTGAGGGTATTGACAGGGACACAGTGAGGGTAATGACAGGGACACAGTGAGGGACACAGTGAGTGTAAGGACAGGGACACAGTGAGGGTATTGACAGGGACACAGTGAGGGACACAGAGAGGTTATTGACAGGGACACAGTGAGGGTATTGACAGGGACACAGTGAGGGACACAGTGAGGGTATTGACAGGAACACAGTGAGGGTATTGACAGGGACACAGTGTGGGACACAGTGAGGGTATTGACAGGGACACAGTGAGGGTATTGACAGGGACACAGTGAGGGACACAGTGAGGGTATTGACAGGGACACAGTGAGGGACACAGTGAGGGTATTGACAGGGACACAGTGAGGGTATTGACAGGGACACAGTGAGGGTATTGACAGGGACACAGTGAGGGACACAGTGAGGGTATTGACTGGGACACAGTGAGGGACACAGTGAGGTTATTGACAGGGACACAGTGAGGGTATTGACAGGGACACAGTGAGGGACACAGTGAGGGTATTGACAGGGACACAGTGAGGGTATTGACAGGGACACAGTGAGGGTATTCACAGGGACACAGTGAGGGACACAGTGAGGGTATTGACAGGGACACAGTGAGGGTATTGACAGGGACACAGTGAGGGACACAGTGAGGGTATTGACAGGGAAACAGTGAGGGTATTGACAGGGACACAGTGAGGGACACAGTGAGGGTATTGACAGGGACACAGTGAGGGTATTGACAGGGACACAGTGAGGGACACAGTGAGGGTATTGACAGGGACACAGTGAGGGACACACTGAGGGTATTGACAGGGACACAGTGAGGGACACAGTGAGGGTATTGACAGGAACACAGTGAGGGTATTGACAGGGACACAGTGAGGGAGACATTGAGGGTATTGACAGGAACACAGTGAGGGTATTGACAGGGACACAGTGAGGGTATTGACAGGGACACAGTGAAGGACACAGTGAGGGACACAGTGAGGGTATTGACAGGGACACAGTGAGGATATTGACAGGGACACAGTGAGGGTATTGTTAGGGACACAGTGAGGGTATTGACAGGGACACAGTGAGGGACACAGTGAGGGTATTGACAGGGACACAGTGAGGGATACAGTGAGGGTATTGCCAGGGACACAGTCAGTGACACAGTGAGTGCAATGACAGGGACACAGTGAGGGTATTGTCAGGCATACAGTGAGGGACACAGTGAGGGTATTGACAGGGACACAGTGAGGGACACAGTGAGCGACACAGTGAGGGTATTGACAGGGACACAGTGAGGGTATTGACAGGGACACAGTGAGGGACACAGTGAGGTTATTGACAGGGACACAGTGAGGGACACAGTGAGGTTATTGACAGGGACACAGTGAGGGTATTGACAGGGACACAGTGAGGGACACAGTGAGGGACACAGTGAGGGTATTGACAGGGACACAGTTAGGGTATTGACAGGGACACAGTGAGGGTATTGACAGGGACACAGTGAGGGGAAACAGTGAGGGACACAGTGAGGGACACAGTGAGGAACACAGTGAGGGGAAACTTTGAGGGAATTGTCAGGGACACAGTGAGGGTCTTGACAGGGACACAGTGAGGGTATTGACAGGGACACAGTGAGGGTATTGACCGGGACACAGTGAGGGTAATGACAGGGACACAGTGAGGGTATTGACAGGGACACAGTGAGGGTATTGACAGGGGCACAGTGAGGGTATTGACAGGGACACAGTGAGGGTAATGACAGGGACACAGTGAGGGTATTGACAGGGACACAGTGAGGGTATTGACAGGGACACAGTGAGGGACACAGTGAGGGTAATGACAGGGACACAGTGAGGGACACAGTGAGGGTATTGACAGGGACACAGTGAGGGTATTGACAGGGACACAGTGAGGGACACAGTGAGGGTATTGACAGGGACACAGTGAGGGTAATGACAGGGACACAGTGAGGGTATTGACAGGGACACAGTGAGGGTATTGACAGGTACACATTGAGGGACACATTGAGTGTATTGACAGGGAAACAGTGAGGGTATTGACAGGGACACAGTGAGGGACACAGTGAGGGTATTGACAGGGACACAGTGAGGGTATTGACAGGGACACAGTGAGGGACACAGTGAGGGTATTGACAGGGACACAGTGAGGGACACAGTGAGCGTATTGACAGGAACACAGTGAGGGTATTGACAGGGACACAGTGAGGGAGACATTGAGGGTATTGACAGGGACACAGTGAGGGTATTGACAGGGACACAGTGAGGGTATTGACAGGGACACAGTGAGGGACACAGTGAGGGACACAGTGAGGGTTTTGACAGGGACACAGTGAGGGTATTGACAGGGACACAGTGAGGATATTGACAGGGACACAGTGAGGGTATTGACAGGGACACAGTGAGGGTATTGACAGGGACACAGTGAGGGACACAGTGAGGGTATTGACAGGGACACAGTGAGGGACAAAGTGAGGGTATTGACAGGGACACAGTGAGTGACACAGTGAGGGTAATGACAGGGACACAGTGAGGGTATTGACAGGCATAGAGTGAGGGACACAGTGAGGGTATTGACAGGGACACAGTGAGGGACACAGTGTGCGACACAGTGAGGGTATTGACAGGGACACAGTGAGGGTATTGACAGGGACACAGTGAGGGACACAGTGAGGGTATTGACAGGGACACAGTGAGGGACACAGTGAGTGTATTGACAGGGACACAGTGAGGGTATTGACAGTGACATTGTAAGGGACACAGTGAGGGACACAGTGAGGGTATTGACAGGGACACAGTTAGGGTATTGACTGGGACACAGTGAGGGTCTTGACAGGGACACAGTGAGGGTATTAACAGGGACACAGTGAGGGTATTGACCGGGACACAGTGAGGGTAATGACAGGGACACAGTTAGGGTATTGACAGGGACACAGTGAGGGTATTGACAGGGGCACAGTGAGGGTATTGACAGGGACACAGTGAGGGTATTGACAGGGACACAGTGAGGGTATTGACAGGGACACAGTGAGGGACACAGTGAGTGTATAAACAGGGACACATTGAGGCAAACAGTGAGTGTATTGACAGGGACACAGTGAGGGACACAGTGAGGGTATTGACAGGGACACAGTGAGGGTATTGACAGGGACACAGTGAGGGACACAGTGAGGGTAATGACAGGGACACAGTGAGGGACACAGTGAGGGTATTGACAGGGACACAGTGAGGGTATTGACAGGGACACAGTGAGGTACACAGTGAGGGTATTGACAGGG
>NW_024470752.1:205000-220000 GCF_017639515.1 Carcharodon carcharias | reverse complement strand
TGAGGGGCCAACTGTATAGCCCACACGCCTCTCCAAGGATTCCATCACCCTTCCCTTGTTATTCACAATAATTGCTGTGCTCCTGCTCTCCAAGGACACCCGGCCATGAACTTAGCCACAGAAATGCAGCCCCTATCCCTCAATCCCAGATTTTCTTCATTAATCGGACTTCAATTCCGCCGGCGACCAGGGCGGGATTTGAACCTATGTCCCCAGAACATTCCACCTGTGTCCCTGGATTACTAGTTCAATGGGTCTTAATATCATCTCCCACAGTGCTAGTTTGGGAACTCTTTTTGGTTAAACCCAAATCGGCCAAACTAACAAATTAAAAAGCAGCCCCTTAAAGGGAAACTGCAAAATGAAATGTGAAAATCCCAAAGGGAATTTACCACCATCAAATTAGAACGTGATTGAAGGTGGGGGGTGGGGCGGCGGGGGGGGGGGGTCAATAAAACACCCCCAACCCCCCCACGGTGCCCGCCAAGCAACAGCAGGCCTTGATGGTGCCAGCGGACACCGCATGCTCCCTTTCCAAGGGCACCGAGCTGCGAATGTAGGCACCGAAGTGGGGCAGGTAGTTGGGCTGGGCCTCCCCCCCATCAGTCACCCGCTGCCCATGCCTGTGGATGACCAACTTGTCCCCCTCCCCCGCACCGGGTGAATGGTATTGGGATGGGCGATCCAATGCCCATCATCTGTTTCCACAAGTTTTGTCTTAATATTGTAATTATTTTACAACGCAATGCCAGCTGATAAGAAGATTTCTACTGAACATTGACTCATTAATTACAGATACATTGACGACCTTAACCCTTTGAAACATTGACCTTTAACTGTGGCAGAATTCCTTTAGTTTTATCTGCCCTTCCTGTTTTTTGATTTGCTGTGTTTGTGTGTGAGGCGATTTCAAAACAGGAATGAGTATACTTCCATGTTTCATATTGCATGTTGATGAGCTTTGTCCTCCTTATCGACAAGTCTGCTTTTATAATAAACCAATAATTTGGTTGTCTATTGAAGAAGCCTGAGTGGTCATTCTGAGGTGAATAGGTAAGGCACACATTTGGCCGTGTAGCGAGCTGGAGAGTTCATTGCAATGGATGTTGAGGCCCATGGAGGAGAGGAACTCGAGGCAGACAGTGCCTCCTCCCATCGACTGTCATCCCAAGGGGTCTGTTGGTGAACCGGAAGTTGATGTCCAGCTCCCACCAACCACCCCCCCCTCCCCCCCGCCACCACCACCACCCCGCCCCACCGGACATTTCCCTACTCGAGCACCGTAGATCAAGGCCTCTGCATCCCTGCTTCTCCTCAGCCCGCTTACAGTCCGCATGGTCGTTCCTGCCTGGAGACTGGGCGGGGACCATTCCCAGGGTAAGTTGGCCATCAGGGAGCCACGGGGTTAAGGGGTCGCTGCAGGTCAAAGGGGGAAGAAAGGGTTAACTGTAGAACCGTCGAATCCCAAAGCCATTCAGCCCATCGTGCCTGTGCCGGCTCTTTGAAAGATCTATCCAATCAGTCCCACTCCCCCCACCCCACTCTTTCCCCCCACCATATGCCTGCAAATGTTCCCCCTTCCAGTATTGATCCGATTCCCCCCCGCCCTTTTTGATAGTTCCTATTGAATCTGCTTCCACCGCCCTTTCAGGCAGCGCCTTCCAGATCACAACAACTCGCTGTGTAAATAAAACCAAATTCTCCTCATCTCCCCCTCTGGTTCCCTTCCCGATTCTCTTCAAGTTACCAGAACGGGTCCAGGGAGTGGGGGGTGGGGGGGAGGGTTTTAGTGACAGGGTTCGGTTGGAGAAGCTAGGATTGTTCCTCTTGGAGCAAAGGAGATCGAGGGGGGGAATGATCGAGGGGAACAAGATGGCGACAGGTTTGGATAAGGGAGAGGAAGGAAAGCTGTTCCCATTGGCTGATGGTACAAGGGTGATGGGTGGGGGGGCACAGATTTAAGGTTTTGGGCACCGGGGGGGGGGGATGTGAGGAAGAGCTTTTTTAACGCAGCGAGAGGTGATGACCTGGGACTCGCTGCCCACGACGGGAGTGGAAGGGGAGGGGATGAATGATTTCAAAAGAAAATTGGACGGGCGCTCGAGGGAGATAAACTCACAGGGGGAACAAGGAGATAGAGCGGGGGGGAATGGGGCTGACTGGGTGGCGCTGTGGGGAGCCTGCGTAGAATCAGTGGGCAGAATGGCCTCTTCCTTTGCCACAAATGACTGTATCTGTGCCCTCTGTTTACCAACCCTGTCAATGGAAATAGTTCCTTTGTGTTTAATCTGTCAAAATTTGTCATGATTTTCAAGCAACTTTCAATCAATGTTGGTCTAGCCCTCTGATGACCTAACCTCAATCGAGGGATAATAGACTTATAGCAAATTAATTGTTTAATGTTGGATAAAGGTCTTTATTATCTCCACATGATTTACATGTTATGTTCAATTTAAGGGGCTTTGTATCCTAATTAGAATCCTCTTCCTTTAGTTAAGGAGACTAAAACTGTACACAGCTCTCCAGGTGTGGTCTCGTCAATGGCCGATATAATTTCAGCAAGAATTCTTTAGTTTCAAGTCAGGAGTGGGATGGAATACTCCCCACTTGCCTGGATGAGTGCAGCTCCCACAACACTCAAGAAGCTCGACACCATCCAGGACAAAGCAGCCCCGCTTGATCGGCACCCCATCCACAAACACTCACTCCCTCCACCACCGACGCACAGTAGCAGCAGTGTGTGTACCATCTACAAGATGCACTGCAGCAACTCACCAAGGCTCCTTAGACAGCACCTTCCAAACCCACGACCACTACCATCTAGAAGGACAAGGGCAGCAGACACATGGGGAACACCACCACCTGGAAGTTCCCCTCCAAGCCACTCACCATCCTGACTTGGAAATATATCGGCCGTTCCTTCACTGTCACTGGGTCCAAATCCTGGAACTCCCTCCCTAACAGCACAGTGGGTGTACCTACACCACAGGGACTGCAGCGGCTCAAGAAGGCAGCTCACCACCACCTCAAGGGGGCAATTAGGGATGGGCAATAAATGCCGGATTAGCCAGCGACTCCCACATCCAGACATTGAATAACTCAGCAGACAACGGCTGACTCATGGACGATTATGAACATGTTTAAAAATATGAAATTCTGTCACTTGTAAGAGCTGGGCATCACTCAGGTCCAGCCTCGGAGGTCGGTCGCTAACCTTAGTGGGCAGCCTGTCACCGAGGGTGTGGGGGAAGGTGGGGGGAGGGGGGAACATCTGGGAACCACACCCAACCGGAGGACAGGAAGTGACTCACCACCTATCCAACAGCAGCTTCCTCCCTCGTGGGGCGTATCCGCTCCTTTAGCATTCTTTCTTAAAACAAACACTCATAACGTCCTAAGGTACCAAAAATAGCCTTCCCTCAGAGCGATGAGATGGGGGTTCTGAGGTGAGAAGAGATTTAAAATTGTGAGTGGTCCCAAGCACAGGGGTCACAGGCGAGAGACAGTCACACACGGAGGTGGCTAAACAGTAGTCTCGGGCCTAGTCCTCTTGGTCCCAATACTCATTAAAGCAGCAAGATTGGTTTTTAAGTGTAGGAGAATCGATGGAGGGGTAAGAGGGATGGTATTTATATAGCACCATTCACAACCCATCGTATATCTCAAAGTGCTCCACACTGACATTGTACTGTTTTTACAAGGTGTGGACACTGTTGCCATGTCGGGAACAAATCTGTGCACAGGAAGATCCCACAAATAGCAATCGGCTTCCGAGTGACGTTGGTTTGAGGGATAAAAGTTGGCACCGGGAAGCCAGGGCAGAACGTACCAGTAAGGTAAAGCCGGAAAACTTGGGAATTGCCCGGTACAAAATGGATTTCCACTGTAAGATACGCAAAATCAGTTTGAGCCAATGCCGGTCATTTCCCAAGGTTTCCCCTTCTGGGCCTCACCCTGCTCCGCTTCCAATAGTGGCCGTGGGATCATTTACACCCATCAGAGGTGACAGGCTCTGACGGTGCGGCAGTCCCTCAGTACTGACCCTCCGACAGTGCGGCACTCCCTCAGTACTGACCCTCCGACAGTGCGGCGCTCCCTCAGTACTGACCCTCCAACAGTGCGGCACTCCCTCAGTAATGACCCTCTGACAGTGCGGCTCTCCCTCAGTACTGACCCTCTGACAGTGCGGCACTCCCTCAGTACTGACCCTCTGACAGTGCGGCACTCCCTCAGTACTGACCCTCTGACAGTGCGGCACTCCCTCAGTACTGACCCTCTGACAGTGCAGCACTCCCTCAGTACTGACCCTCTGACAGCGCGGCACTCCCTCAGTACTGACCCTCTGACAGTGCGGCACTCCCTCAGTACTGACCCTCTGACAGTGCAGCACTCCCTCAGTACTGACCCTCTGACAGCGCGGCACTCCCTCAGTACTGACACTCCGACAGCGCGACACTCCCTCAGTACTGACCCTCTGACAGTGCGGCACTCCCTCAGTACTGACCCTCCGACAGGGCGGCACTCCCTCAGTACTGACCCTCCGACAGCGCGACACTCCCTCAGTACTGACCCTCTGACAGTGTGGCACTCCCTCAGTACTGACCCTCTGACAGTGCAGCGCTCCCTCAGTACTGACCCTCCGACAGTGCGGCGCTCCCTCAGTACTGACCCTCCGACAGTGCGGCACTCCCTCAGTACTGACCCTCTGACAGTGCAGCGCTCCCTCAGTACTGGCCCTCCGACAGTGTGGCTCTCCCTCAGTACTGATCCTCTGACAGTGCGGCACTCCCTCAGGACTGACCCTCTGTACTAATTATGAGTTTATCTAGTGTGTGATGTACCTTTAAGAATAATGCTTGTTAGGAAGATGACATGATCTGTAGTAACCAAAAGGAGAGTAGTGTGGGCTATCTCAGCAGTCAGTGTTGAGTTAGAATTGGAGTTGAAAGCAAGCGTGTAGTTGCTGCAGAGTTTATTGTAAATAAACCTAACATTCCTGCCCAAGAAGTGTCTGCAGATCAACTCTATTAATAGTAGCAACTCGGGCCACCCTACAACAAACTGGTGATGAGGATAATACTGGACTGAACAGAAGTAATCAAGTTAAAAATAAATCGGAACTGTACCTTAACCAATACTTTTAAGTAAGAAGCTCTGCTAGAATTGAAGAAGTTATCTTCTGTCAGAATGCCACAATTTGGGAAAATTTATCCTTTTGGACCAGACAATTGGTCTCAATACATAGAACGCCACACGTTCTTTGTTCAAGCCAACTAGAGTATGGGGAAGACAAGAGGCGAGCGATCCTCTGGAATATTTGTGGGAGCAAAACCTCCAGTTTGATTGGAAGCTTGAAAGCAACCAGTGCCACAGATTCGAAAAATTCCGATGAATTGGTAGACCTCGTGAAGGGTCATTATCAACCCCAGCCCTCAGTCACGATGCAGAGGTGCAGGTTTAATTCACAAAGCAGAGCTCCGGGTCAGACAATTGCAGGCCATGTGGCAAATTTGAAGCAGTTAACGGAACATTGTGAGTTTGGTATGACTCTGAATGACATGCTCAGAGAGCGTTTAGTGTGTGGGGTGAAAGAGGACACGATTCAGGAAACATTATTATCTGAAGTCAACCTGGATTTCACGAAGGCGCTAGAGATATCACTGGAAAGCACAGCAGGAGATTTAAAAGCAATGCAGTGTGCACAAAATGGCGCTGTCCTCCACACTGAGCGGGTAGCCTCAGCCGAAAGTGATGCAAAAATCCAAGACTCTGGCGAGAAGTGGGAAACAGCCCCCTCGAGCCGCAGAATAAAGAGAAATAACTTAGCAGCGAAATTAAAGAATAACTTCAATAGAGGTGGAAACCATCAATCTTTTAGTGATTGGCAGTTTAAGAAAATCAAATGCTGCTATTGTCACGTGTGATAGATGAGGCAGCGCAGGGAAAGATTCAGGCAGGGTTGGTTAACAAAGGAAGAAACCCAATGAAATCTACAATGTAGGAGACCCTGAAACAACAAATTCAGACGTTTACTCAAAACAAAAACAGAATTACCTGGAAAAACTCAGCAGGTCTGGCAGCATCGGCGGAGAAGAAAAGAGTTGACGTTTCGAGTCCTCATGACCCTTCGACAGAACTTTATCAGACGTTTACTCGTTGTTTCATCTGCAAGTTTGGGAAGACAGAACCAGTATTTGTCAGGGTGAATGTAAATGGCAGCCCTGTTAGAATGGAAGTGGACACAGGAGTTTCCACTACAAGAATTGGGGAACATACCTGCAGATTTCTGAATAATGGTGAACATCAATTCAGTTTAGAAGACACAGATGCTGGGCTAAAAACATATACGGTTGAAAACATTCAAGTAAAAGGCATAAGCAGAGTAACTGTCCATTATGGAGGCCGATCGGCAAAGCTACCAGTGTTGGTATTGAGAGGCAGGGGACCCAGCCTCCTCGGGTGAGATTGGGCTATGGGAAATCAACCTTGATTGGCCACTGAGGTCCCAAAAGGAAGCTGGAAGCGTTCCTGTTTGGAAAAAAGGAGTGTGTAAGGACTCAACAAGCTGGAGAAACGCAGGCTGTCTTAAACCAAAATCTGGAGGAACAGCAGGAGGAACTCGAGGAGACCCTGCTTTATGACAGAGTTCAACAGGAGGTCAGCGACATTCCCAAGGAACCAGAAAACCTGCTGAAAGACTGTCACACACGACAAGATTCCCTCAGGTCCGAGTTTGTACCTCTGGAAAAATCTGAAGAGAAACAGAAAGAATTCAGAACAAAAACAGAATTACCTAGAAAAACTCAGCAGGTCTGGCAACATCAGCGGAGAAGAAAAGAGTTGACGTTTCGAGTCCTCATGACCCTTCGACAGAAAGAATTCAACACCTCTCTGAACAAACTGGCGAATGAGTTGGCAGAGAAGACACAACAATGTTCAATTTTCCAGGAGGCAGTAAATAAACACAAAAATAAAAGAGACAGAAGGGCTGAAGAATCAGCAAAATGAAGCCAAAGAGGCTTTGGAGGCAAAAGCTGCAGAATTTTCCAAGAATCAGACAGATAATGAAATCTTGGGAAAGTCAGACAAGTTGATCTGCATCTGAGAGAGGTCTGGCCAATAGTGAAGTCAAAGCGAGGGCTGAGATTAAAGTCTGTGCTAGAAAGAGGGAGGCGGGTAGAGAGAAGATACAGAAATGCTAATAGGGCTTTAATCCTGGCAGCGTATGGATACACTTTCATACACGGGTCTGGAAATCAACTCGCAAACACCGACACCCTTAGCCGTTTGCCTTTACAAGAAAATTATGAGCACGTCCCAGTTCCACAGGGACTTGTTTTGAGGTTAAATTTCTTAGATTCCTCACTGGTATATGCTCGACAGATCAGAGACTGGACAAGTTGGGACCCAGTCCTATCTCAGGCACGAGAACAAGGGCTTCAGGGTTGGTCACAGGAGCCTGTACCTGATGAAATGAAACCTGTACTTCAACAGGAGGCCTGAAATAACCAGTCAGAATGGTATCTTATTGTGGGGAGCATGAGTGACAGTTCCTCCAGAGGGAAGGGAGCCACTTTTAATTGAGCTACACAAAGCCCATCCAGGAATATCCGGAATGAAGACCATAGCACACAGCTATCTATGGTGGTCTGGGATGGATGGTGAAATAGAGAGTTTAGTAAAGCACTGGGTACAATGTCAGCAACTGTAAAAGTTACCAGTGACAGCTCCATTACACCCATGGGAGTGGCCAGGTAAACCCTGGGTGTGGTTACACATTGTTCTCAGGAAAGGTCCTACACAATCAATGTTTCTGCTCATTGTTGATCCCATTCAAAACGGATGGACGTTTACAAGGTGCAATCACCAACAACAGCCGCTACAATAGAGAAACTACGTCAGAGTTTTGCCACTCACGGAATATCAGAAGCAGTCGTTTCCGATATCGGCACGGGGTTTACCAGTGCTGAGTTTCAACGGTTTATCAGCCTCAACGGTATCACTCATGTGAAAACTGCACCGTCCCCACCCTCCCTCAAACAGACTGGCTGAAAGGGAGGTTCAAACATTCAGGACAGGTATGAAAAAGCCAACTGGAGATTCTTTGGCAACCAAGCTAACACGCTTTATCATTACAGGACCATCCCTCACACAACAGCAGGTGTCCAGAGTTATTGTTGAAACACTGTCTCCGGACGAGACTGAGATTAATAATGTCAAATTCAGAGAGGAAGGTGGAAAGGAGTCAGAGAAGCCAGAAAACTAGACACGACTGGCATAGTCGGGAAAGGAAATTTACCGTGGGAGAGCCGGTATAGGTGAAAAACTTCTGGGAAGGGCCAGAGAGGTTACCGGGTGGAATAAGTGCGGTGACTGGACCTCTATCTTACCACATGGAGGGGGAAGGCCAGATCATCTTAAACATGTGACCATTTAAGGAAGAGAGAGACAAATCACCAAGATTTGGTTCCACCAGTGACCATGACTGGGTCTGTGTTTCCTGTTGAGGACACTCAACCAAGGACAGACATGTCTGATGTTCCTGTTAGAGTTGGGGATACAGAACTGCAGGTTCCCACTGAAGCACCTGATGTTCAGGGAACTCTGGAAAAGGAGGTTCCTGACAGAGAATCTGAAATTGTGGAGCTGTGACGTTCCACACAGACCAGGAAACCACCTGAAAGGCTGAATCTGTAAATTCCTTACCCACTGTAAATATTACGTTGCCTTGAGAAATTTGTGCTTGTAAATATAATATGTGTAGCTGAGTTAAAGGGGGAGGAATGTAGCAATTATGGTTTTATTCAGTGTGTAATGTACCTTTAAGAATAATGTTTGTTAAGGAAGATCACATGATCTGTAGTAACCAATAGGAGAGTAGCACAGGGTACCACCGCAGTCAGTGTGGAGATAGAGTTGGAGTTGAGAGCACACGTGTAGTTGCTGCTGAGCAGATTGTAAATAAACTTAGTGTTCCCGCCCGAGAAGCATCTGCAGATCAACCCTATCATCAATAGCACAACTCGGCCTTCCTTACTACACCCTCAAGCCGTCTGCGCTGACCCGGATCGTTGGCCGGGATTTTCCAGCCATGTTGTGGTGGGACCCGTCACAGGAGTTCGTTCGGCGGGATCGGTCAATCCCGGTAGGGGGCGGGGCTGGATAATCCCACCCCGTAAGGTTAACTCTGTTCCTCTCTCTCTCTCTCTGAGCAGACACCACCTGGCCTGCCGAGCACTTTCTGTTTCTGTTTCTGGTTTCCAGTACCAGGAGTGGTTTTTTTTTTTTTTTGCTGTGACGTTTCTGGGTGTGTGTGTGTGTGTGTGTGTGTATTGCCTGCAGATTATTCGAATACCTTTTCCGCAAGTCTCGGTAACTTCAGGGCCCTTGGCAGTGCGGGTGTGGCCTGTCTCTCTTTGTGCTCTCAGCCTGGGTGATAATTCGCTGTGGGACAGTGTTAACTGATGCTGTTGTCAGTCACCTGGGTTACCTGAAGGTTCACCAGACTGATTCCTGGGATGGCAGGATTGTTGTGTGAGGAGAGATTGGGCCGACTAGGCCTGTGTTCACTGGAGTTTAGAAGAATGAGAGGGGACCTGATTGAAACATATAAAATTCTGACAGGGATGGACAGACTGGACGCAAGGATGATGTTTCCTCTGGCTGGGGTAGGGTCTAGAACAAGGGGTCACAGTCTCAGGGTACGGGGTGGACCATTTAGGACTGAGATGAGGAGAAACTTCTTCACTCAGAAGGTGGTGAACCTGTGGAATTCTCTTCCACAGAGGCTGTGGAGGCCAAGTCACTGAGTATATAAGATCCTGAACGGCTTTGACAAGGTGGACGTGGAAGGGATGTTTCCTCTTGTGGGTGAGTCCAGAATTAGGGGGCAAAATTAGGGGTCGCCCTTTTAGGACAGAGATGAGGAGAATTGTTTTCTCTCAGAGGGCTTTGAACTCTCTGCCTCCGAAGGGGTCATCGTCCATCCAGGGAAGCCCTTTCTACACTCAATCCCCTCCATCTGACCCTTCCCCCCAACCTCAACTTCTTCCACCTAACCCCTGCCTCGATCTCCTCCATCTTCCCCACCTCAACACCTGTCCCCACCCACAACCACCTCCCCCTCCCTTCAATCCCCTCTCTACCCTTGACCACCTGCCCCTCCCCTAAACTCCTCCCCCTCCCTTCAACCCCCTCCCCCCCTTGACCTCCTCCCCCTCCTCTCAGCCCCCTCCCAACGACCCCCCTCCACTTCCCCCTCCCCATCCCCTCCAACCGCGCCCTTCCCCACAACCACCTCATCCGACCCCCAACCTCCTTGACCCTTCCCCCTACCTCTTTCCCCTCCCCCACCCACACCTCAACCCTCTCCACATCGCCTCACCTTGACCCCCACACCAACCCACTCCCTCCTCGACCACCTCACCAAGCCTCAACCCCCTCCACCCCCTCCAACCCCCTCAACCTCCCCCAACCCCATCACGGCCCACTCTTCCCCACCCCAGCTTTGACTCCCTCTAACTCCTGGTCTCCCTCCACCTCCACCTCCCCTGCCTCGACTCCCGCCCCATCTACATCCACCTCCACCTCCCCTGCCTCAACTCCCACCCCATCTCCCTCCACCTCCACCTCCACCTCCTACTCCCCGCCCCCACCTCGAACCCCTCCCCATCTACCTCCACATGCCCCCTTCCCTAACCCCCTCCCCGTCTCCCTCCACATCCACCTCCACCACCCCCTCCCCGACTCCCCTCTAACTCCACCAACTACCCCGCACCTCCTCCCTCCCTCCAATGTGACCCCCTCTACATCCATCCCCACCCTTTATCTCACCCCAGCTTCCCCTCTACACTGTCCCCATCAAACACTCCCAGGACAGGTACAGCACAGGGTTAGATACAGAGTAAATCACCCTCTACACTGTCCCCATCAAACACTCCCAGGACAGGTACAGCACAGGGTTAGATACAGAGTAAATCTCCCTCTACACTGTCCCCATCAAACACTCCCAGGACAGGTACAGCACGGGGTTAGATACAGAGTAAAGCTCTATCTACACTGTCCCCACAAACAATCCCAGGACAGGTACAGCACGGGGTTAGATACAGAGTAAAGCTCCCTTTACACTGTCCCCGTCAAACACACCCAGGACAGGTACAGCACGGGGTTAGATACAGAGTAAAGCTCCCTCTACACTGTCCCCATCAAACACTCCCAGGACAGGTACAGCACAGGGTTAGATACAGAGTAAAGCTCCCTCTACACTGTCCCCATCAAACACTCCCAGGACAGGTACAACACGGGGTTAGATACAGAGTAAAGCTCTATCTACACTGTCCCCACAAACAATCCCAGGACAGGTACAGCACGGGTTTAGATACAGAGTAAAGCTCCCTCTACACTGTCCCCATCAAACACTCCCAGGACAGGTACAGCACAGGGTTAGATACAAAATAATGAATTTATCTTACATAAATCCAAAAATGAGGAGAGCTACTTTCCAAGGTGGAGTCTCATCTGATGTTCTGATTGTTTAATCATACAGTGCAGCCAATTAACACCAAATGGTCCAGCATGATCGGCAGGTGTATGTGTCTGTGCGTGTGTTTGATCAGGAAAGTGTAGAGCTTTACTCTGTATCTAACCTCGTGCTGTATCTGTCCTGGGAGTGTTTGATGGGGACAGTGTAGAGGGAGCTTTACTCTGTATCTAACCCCGTGCTGTACCTGTCCTGGGAGTGTTTGATGGGTGCAGGTAGAGGGATCTTTACTCTGTATCTAACCCCGTGCTGTACCTGTCCTGGGAGTGTTTGATGGGGACAGTGTAGAGGGAGCTTTACTCTGTATCTAACCCAGGCAAATTCGTGTCTGTATCTGCCCCACCCCATTAAGAAACTCCTTAAAACCAACCTCTTTGACTGAGATTTGGTTGCCTGTCCCTAATCTCTGTCTATGTGGATCGGAGTTAAATGTTGTTTGATAATTGCTCCTTCTGAAGCATGTTGAGGCCTTTGTGCTGTGTTAATGGTGCTTTAATAATTACAGGTTGTTTTTTGCACATCCATTTCTGGCTGTCTCTAGTATAGGGGCGGAGTCCGCTTTAGAAAATGAAGGATGATTCTTGGCCTTCTGATTAAATAGCGTCACTTCCTTGCTTTTTGGGTTATCCCCCAGCTGGAGTATTGTGTCCTATTCTGGGTCCCACGCTTTGGGAAGGAGTCAAGGGCCTCGGAGAGGGTGCGGAGGGAGTTTGACCCCGAATGGAACCAGGGATGAGGGACTTCAGTTCATGTGGAGAGGCTGGAGAAGCTGGGATTGTTCTCCTTAGAGCGGAGAATGTTAAGGGGGAGATTGAATCGAGATGTTCAAAATCAGGAAGGGGGTTCGGACAGAGTAAATAAGGAGATACTGTTCCCACTGCGCAGGAGGGTCGGTAACCAGAGGGGACACAGATTGAAGAGAATCGGGAAGGGAACCAGAGGGGGGAGATGAGGAGAATTTGTTTTTATTTACACAGCGAGTTGTTGTGATCTGGAAGGCGCTGCCTGAAAGGGCGGTGGAAGCAGATTCAATAGGAACTTTCAAAAGAGGGGGGAGTTGGATAAATACTGGAAGGGGAGACATTTGCAGGAATATGGGGGAGGACTGGCTCTAATTGGGTAGCTCTTTCAAACAGCCAGCACCTGAATGGGCTGAATGGCCTCATTTTACCTTCCCTCCCTTGCGCTGCAATCTCAAAAATGCCCCTTCAGCCCGGGTCCACCCGCCTTTCCACTTTCCCCACCGGTCGTTCCTGTTCGGAGAATTGGGGCAGAGACCAGCACAACACCCGAGTGTGTCGCGACCAACCGTCACGAGTGAATTGGAGGAGGGAGGGCCATTCCTGGATTAGAACCGATGGCCCCTTAGGTCGATGGATAAGGTGCCATGTGCTAACCTGTCTGCTGTCACGGCCAGACGCCACAATCAATGTGACTCCTTCCCAATGCAGTAATAACATCCCCTTGTGTAGAACCAGCAACCGCTTCCATCAAGCAAGGGAACTGCTGACCATTGCCCTGGTGCGGTGGTAACTCTTTGGAGCTGTGTGTGCACGGTTTGCGAAGTTAACTTTTAGGGTAGGGTCAGGGGGTGGAGTGGGGGTTGTTGTTGAATGAATTAAAACCACTCGCAACACCAATTGCTCACTGAGGATTCAGATCCCACAAGCAACAATGCGATAGTGACCCAGATCACCTGTAATTTTTTTTAGTGCCGCTGGTTGAGGTTGAGGGGTGGGGAGGATTTAATCAGTGACGACCTGGGGGTGGAGGTTGGAGCGGATTGGCTCAGCTTTCAGTCCGACTGTGATTGAGAGCTTCCATTGGCTGGAGTGTCATTTTGGAGTTGCATCACCACCATCAAAAACCTGCCTCTTGGACACAGCGCCTGCCCACCCCCACCATGGGTAGAGGACAGAAGAATTCGTAAACTTTGAATGTTTGGTGAAAAAAGACATTGTGTCAAAGCTTTTCATCTTGGACTCATCAGATCAAATGCACGACCACCAATGTGAGGGAAAGCAACAACTTGATACTGTATGAGAAGAGAGTGCTGATTGGTCGGCAAGTGGACTCTGATTGGTAGAGGCGTTGCCATGGAGAACTGTAAAGCTCATTTGCACAACTGGTTGTGGTGAGCTGTTTACTACAGATTAAGGCATTGAGCTGGGCTACTGGACTCTGGATTTCAACCACGTTTTTCACCGAAATGCTGGGGAGGTCCATGTTTAACTCACTGGGTTTGGACACCTCTTTAATTGTCAAGAAACTCCGCTAGTCTAGTTTGGCGACCAAGGTGACCGAATAAGTTAAGAGATGGTGTCAGCCTTGAAGTGGAGGCTGATACAAACTCATGTACCTGCGAGAACTGCTGAAAGATACCAAAACAACACAACATGTGTGATAGGTTGCAAAAAAATGGAAGACAAAGAATGTAGCCAGGGATCTCACAGGGAACAGAAAGTGTTTTCTTTATATATATGAATTTACCAAGAGAACGCAAACATGGGTCTTTTAAAATCAAGATACAGGAGATAGTGGTGGGGTGGGGGAGGGGAGAGACCAGAATGAGGGGGGCCATCCATATCAGACAGTCACTGATAAATCCAATGGGGAATTCAGGAGAAACGTCTTTACCCAGAGAGCGGGGAGAATGTGGGACTCGCTCCCACGGGGAGTGGGGAGAATGTGGGACTCGCTCCCACGGGGAGTGGGGAGAATGTGGGACTCGCTCCCACGGGGAGTGGGGAGAATGTGGGACTCACTCCCACGGGGAGTGGTCAAGGTGAATCGCAGAGATGGATTGAAGGGGGTGGGGGGAAGCTGGATAAACACATGAGGGAGAGAGGAATAGAAGGATATGTGTTGATGGGGTGAGATGGAGATCGGGTGGGACTGTGTGGAGCAGGAAAACCATAGAGCAGAGGGGCCGAATGGCCTGTCTCTGTGCTATAAATACTTTATGACACGTTGAAATTACAGGCTTGTTAAGTGGCTGCTTTCTTCCTGGTAGAAAGCAAGCTACCTATTGTTTTTCATTTGTTCATGAGATGTGGGCATCGCTGGCTAAGCCAGCATTTACTGCCCATCCCCAATTGCCCTCGTTCACAGGGGCATTTAAAAGCCAACCACATGGCCTGGGGGGGAGGTCTGGAGTCACATGTAGGCCAGACCGGGTAAGGAAGGCAGATTTCCCTCCCTAAAGGGGGCATGAGTGACCCAGATGGGGCTTTACAATAACTTTGTGGTTATTGTCAGACTTTAAACTCTGGGTTTTTTAATTGAATTCAAATTCCGTGCCAGTGGGATTCAAACCCAGGACCCCGGAATAGTAGCCCAGTGACAACGCCGCTGAGTTACCACCTCCCCGACTTACAGTGGGGGGAGGAAGTAAAATAGGAAGGTTTCATGTAAGCTTTTCAAAGACGAGAAGGAGAAAATAACGTGACTTAAGGTGGGTT
>NW_024470752.1:147500-200000 GCF_017639515.1 Carcharodon carcharias | reverse complement strand
GATCAGTAAGTGGAACTAATCGCAAAAGATGAACCAATGGGCTGACAGCGTTCCTTCACAAAGCCTATTTTTGAAGACAGAAAGGTCTTTGTCTAGTTTAAGGTTTCCTTTCGAGGCATTTCGAACGTCCAGGCCCAGATTTTCAATGGAGCTCTAATGATATTAGTAAGACCGGATTCAGCATGAGCCATGAGCAAGATTATAATGGAGCAGTATGGCACCCCATCCACAAACATTCCCTCCCATCCACAAACATTCCCTCCCATCCACAAACATTCCCTCTCATCCACAAACATTCCCTCCCATCCACAAACATTCCCTCCCTTCCACAAACATTCCCTCTCATCCACAAACATTCCCTCTCATCCACAAACATTCCCTCCCTTCCACAAACATTCCCTCCCATCCACAAACATTCCCTCTCATCCACAAACATTCCCTCCCTTCCACAAACATTCCCTCCCATCCACAAACATTCCCTCTCATCCACAAACATTCCCTCCCTTCCACAAACAATCCCTCCCATCCACAAACATTCCCTCCCTTCCACAAACATTCCCTCCCATCCACAAACATTCCCTCTCATCCACAAACATTCCCTCTCATCCACAAACATTCCCTCCCTTCCACAAACATTCCCTCTCATCCACAAACATTCCCTCCCTTCCACAAACATTCCCTCTCATCCACAAACATTCCCTCCCTTCCACAAACAATCCCTCCCATCCACAAACATTCCCTCCCTTCCACAAACATTCCCTCCCATCCACAAACATTCCCTCTCATCCACAAACATTCCCTCCCTTCCACAAACATTCCCTCCCATCCACAAACATTCCCTCCCTTCCACAAACATTCCCTCCCATCCACAAACATTCCCTCCCTTCCACAAACATTCCTTCCCATCCACAAACATTCCCTCCCTCCTCCACCTCAAACATTCACTCCCTCCTCCACCTCAAACATTCACTCCCTCCACCACCTCAAACGTTCACTCCCTCCACCACCTCAAACATTCACTCCCTCCACCACCTCAAACACTCACTCCCTCCACCACCTCAAACACTCACTCCCTCCAACACCTCAAACATTCACTCCCTCTACCACCTCAAACATTCACTGCCTCCACCACCGACGCACAGTAGCAGCAGTGTGCGTACCATCTACAAGATGCACTTCAGCAACTCACCAAGGCTCCTTCGACAGCACCTTCCAAACCCACGACCACTACCATCTAGAAGGACAAGGGCAGCAGACACATGGGGAACACCACCACCTGGAAGTTCCCCTCCAAGTCACTCACCATCCTGACTTGGAAATATATTGGCCGTTCCTTCACTGTCACTGGGTCCAAATCCTGGAACTCCCTCCCCAACAGCACGGTGGGTGTACCTACACCACAGGGACTGCAGCGGCTCAAGAAGGCAGCTCACCCCCACCTTCTCAAGGGGGCAATTAGGGGTGGGCAATAAATGCTGGGCCTGGCCAGCGACACCCACATCCTGTAAATGAATTAAAAAAAAGTCTCCCCAATGAATGTACCTCAATACATGGAAGCTTCTTAGAGAGCCGAAAGAGATCTGACCAAGAGTTACGGGGCAGTGTATGTGACTCTAACCCTCATAACCAATCTCTCCACGTCCTTCTCAAACTGCCTGCAAGTTTTTAGCTTGGAATGTCGCACCATTATTCTGCTGGGTGGGACTGCTCCCGCCTGTTTCAATCCTTATACATCTAATCATAACCAGGGAACTGCTGGCAATGGGTTCCCTTCCTGTTCTCACATGGGTTATCCCTGGTGTCCCCTTGCCCTTCTTCCTATTTCTCACCCCCAGGTTGCCCCTCAGTGACATTTCCCAAGAACGTGGGGCCGGGTTTTTGCCACCGAACTTTCCCAACTGGGCAAACCTGCCTCGGTGTAAAGTGCCTTTAAGTTGCTCGATCCGGGGAGATGGTGCTGGGATATCCCCGACTGATGTCAGACCGGTCACTCCCAACATCTGTATCGCTGACAGGTCTCAGACTGGTCATTCCCAACATCTGTATTGCTGACTGATGTCAGACCGGTCACTCCCAACATCTGTATTGTTGACTGATGTCAGACCGGTCACTGCCAACATCTGTATCGCTAACTGATGCCAGACGGATCACTCCCAACATCTGTATCCCTGACAGGTCTCAGACCAGTCACCATCAACATCTGTATTGCTGAAAGGTCTCAGACCAGTCAATCCTAACATCTGTATCGCTGACAGGTCTCAGACTGGTCACTCCCAATGTCTGTATCCCTGACTGATGTCAGACCGCTCATTCCCAACATCTTTATCCCCGATCTCAGACTGATCACTCCCAACATCTGTATCACTGACAAGTCACAGACTGGTCACTCCCAACATCTGTATCCCTGACTGATGTTAGACCGGTCATTCCCAACATCTGTATTGTTGACTGATGTCAGACCGGTCACTCCCAACATCTGTATCACTGACTGATGTCAGACCGGTCACTCCCAATGTCTGTATCCCTGATCTCAGACTGGTCACTCCCAACATCTGTATCACTGACTGATGTCAGACTGGTCACTCCCAACATCTGTATCCCTGATCTCAGACCAGTCATTCCCAACATTTGTATCCCTGACTGACGTTAGACCGGTCACTCCCAACATCTGTATCCCTGACTGATGTTAGACCGGTGACTCCCAATATCTGTATCGCTGACTGATGTCAGACCGGTCACTCCCAACATCTGTATCCCTGACAGATCTCAGACTGGTCACTCCCAACATCTGTACCACTGACAGATCCTGGACTGGTTGATTCCAACATCTGTATCAATAACAGATATTGGATTGGTCACTCTCAATATCTGGACTACGGACAGCTATCGGACTGGTCACTCTTAGAACCTGTATCAATGACACATCTCGGATTGGACCCTCCCAATATCTGTATCACTGACAGATTCCAGACAGGTCACTCCCAACATCTGTATTACTGATATCAGACCAGTTGCTCCCAACACCTGTATCCTCGACAGATTGGTCACTCCCAACATCTGTATCACTGATCTCAGACCAGTCACTCCCAGCGTCTGTATCAGTGACAAATCACAAGCTGGTCACTCAACATCTGGATCACAGACAGATCTCAGACTGGTCACTCTCGACATTTGGATCATGGACAGATTTCAGACTGGACGCTCTCAACATCTGGATCGCAGAGTCCTCAGTCTGGTCGCTGCCAGATGTCGGAGCGGTCAGTGCCAGCTGTCGGATCGGTCAGCGCCAGTCTTCAGAGCGGTGACTGCCAGCCTTTGGACCGGCTACTGCCAGCAGATGGTTGGTCACTGCCAGCTGTCGGCCGGAGTGGTCACTGCCAGCTGTTGGATGGTCACTGCCAGCTGTCGGCCGGAGTGGTCACTGCCAGCTGTCGGCCGGAGTGGTCACTGCCAGCTGTTGGATGGTCACTGCCAGCTGTCGGCCGGAGTGGTCACTGCCAGCTGTCGGCCGGAGTGGTCACTGCCAGCTGTTGGATGGTCACTGCCAGCTGTCGGTCGGAGCGGTCACTGCCAACATCTGTTTGCCTGCCAGCTGTGGAGTGGGGTGGGTTGGGGGGGGGTGGTTTTGCCTCTCTCTGGGACTCTGACCTTGAGGGGTAAACTGGACACAGCCTCCTACGTTCCATCGATTGACGTGTCTGCAGCTTTGGGACGAAGGGGGCGGGGGGAAAGTGGAGCCAAACCCCGCCCCCTGCTCGCCGATAGGCTGCCTGCGGTGTCAGTCAGGCCGGCCACGCCCCCCCAGCTCCCCGGCCCTTTAAATGGTGCAGCATCAGCGGGAGAGCAACTGGAGCGCAGCTGACTGACACCGGAGTGTTTGTAAGGTAAACACACCCTCAATCCCGGAGTCTGTCTGTGCAAGAAACACCCTCAATCCCGGAGTCTGTGCAAAACAACCTCAATCCAGGAGTCTGTCTGTGCAAGAAACGCCCTCAATCCCGGAGTCTGTCTGTGCAAGAAACACCCTCAATCCCGGAGTCTGTCTGTGCAAGAAACACCCTCAATCCCGGAGTCTGTGCAAGAAACACCCTCAATCCCGGAGTCTGTGCAAGAAACACCCTCAATCCCGGAGTCTGTGCAAAACAACCTCAATCCAGGAGTCTGTACAAAAAAGAACCTCAATCCCGGAGTCTGTCTGTGCAAGAAACGCCCTCAATCCCGGAGTCTGTCTGTGCAAGAAACACCCTCAATCCCGGAGTCTGTGCAAAACAACCTCAATCCAGGAGTCTGTACAAAAAAGAACCTCAATCCCGGAGTCTGTACAAAAAAGAACCTCAATCCCGGAGTCTGTCTGTGCAAAACACCCTTACTCCCGGAATCTGTACAAAAAACACCCTCAATCCCGGAGTCTGCGAACTACAGCCATTTCGGTAAGTGCCGGAGGAACATTTCAACTCCTCCTTCAGAGCCCCACCGCTCCAGGGGCTGGGGAGTGCGTGACACTCCCAGCAGGTAGAGAAGAGGGTCTCTGGGAGGGGTCTGGGGTAGGGTAAGGGTGGTGGGAGAGGTGAGGGGGTAGGTGAGGGTGGAGGGAGGGGTGAGGGGGTGGGTGAGGGTGGTGGGAGGGAGCTGGGGTGGGGTGAGGGTGGAGGGAGGGGTGAGGGGGTAGGTGAGGGTGGTGGGAGGGGTGAGGGGGTAGGTGAGGGTGGTGGGAGGGGTGAGGGGGTGGGCGAGGGTGGAGGGAGGGAGCTGGGGTAGGTGAGGGTGGTGGGAGGGGTGAGGGGGTGGGTGAGGGTGGAGGGAGGGAGCTGGGGCGGGGCGAGGGTGGAGGGAGGGAGCTGGGGCGGGGCGAGAGTGGAGGGAAGGGTGAGGGGTTGGGTGAGGGGGTAGGTGAGGGTGGAGGGAGGGGTGAGGGGGTAGGTGAGGGTGGAGGGAGGGGTGAGGGGGTAGGTGAGGGTGGAGGGAGGGGTGAGGGGGTGGGTGAGGGGGTAGGTGAGGGTGGAGGGAGGGGTGAGGGGGTAGGGTGAGGGTGGAGGGAGGGGTGAGGGGGTAGGGTGAGGGTGGAGGGAGGGGTGAGGGGGTAGGGTGAGGGTGGAGGGAGGGGTGAGGGGGTAGGTGAGGGTGGAGGGAGGGGTGAGGGGGTAGGTGAGGGTGGAGGGAGGGGTGAGGGGGTAGGGTGAGGGTGGAGGGAGGGGTGAGGGGGTAGGTGAGGGTGGAGGGAGGGGTGAGGAGGTAGGTGAGGGTGGTGGGAGGGGGCTGGGGCGGGGCGAGGGTGGAGGGAGGGGTGAGGGGGTAGGTGAGGGTGGAGGGAGGGGTGAGGGGGTAGGTGAGGGTGGAGGGAGGGGTGAGGAGGTAGGTGAGGGTGGTGGGAGGGGTGAGGGGGTAGGTGAGGGGGTAGGTGAGGGTGGAGGGAGGGGTGAGGGGGTAGGGTGAGGGTGGAGGGAGGGGTGAGGGGGTAGGGTGAGGGTGGAGGGAGGGGTGAGGGGGTAGGTGAGGGTGGAGGGAGGGGTGAGGGGGTAGGGTGAGGGTGGAGGGAGGGGTGAGGGGGTAGGGTGAGGGTGGAGGGAGGGGTGAGGGGGTAGGGTGAGGGTGGAGGGAGGGGTGAGGGGGTAGGGTGAGGGTGGAGGGAGGGGTGGGGAGGGGAGGGTGAGGTGGAGGGAGGGGTGAGGGGGTAGGTGAGGGTGGAGGGAGGGGTGAGGAGGTAGGTGAGGGTGGTGGGAGGGGTGAGGGGGTAGGTGAGGGTGGAGGGAGGGGTGAGGAGGTAGGTGAGGGTGGTGGGAGGGGGCTGGGGCGGGGCGAGGGTGGAGGGAGGGGTGAGGGGGTAGTTGAGGGTGGTGGGAGGGGTGAGGGGGTAGGGTGAGGGTGGTGGGAGGGTTGAGGGGGTAGGGTGAGGGTGGTGGGAGGGGGCTGGGGCGGGGTGAGGGTGGTGGGAGGGGTGAGGGGGTAGGTGAGGGTGGAGGGAGGGGTGAGGGGGTAGGTGAGGGTGGTGGGAGGTGTGAGGGGGCAGCACGAGGGAGCTGGGACAGTCCAGGTGGAGGGTCATTGGGAATGTGGAGTTGGAGATGAGTGAGGTTCTGATGGGAGTGGAGGAGGATCTCTGCAGAGTGACAGTCGAGGGTATGATTTCGGTGGGAGATGGCTGAGACCCTGGGGGCAGTGTTTGATGGTGTGGTGTCAGTGTGGAGAACTGGCTGAGGGTGGGTGAGTTCCATCTAGCCCCAGTTGAATGCTTTGTGTAGACCTCGCTGGGCTGCTTCCAGCGCTACTGCTAGGAGGGTCACTTTTTGAAACAAAACACTTTGCTTCTGTCTGTTGGTCTGTCTGAGTCCTGGCCACTGCTGCCACAACCTAACTGTCCTCCAAGTCTGGGTACACCTGAAGCTTCTGGAGCTGCGCTTTGGTGACATGTGTTCCTTTGGCCCCCTCGCTGTCATTGGCTCGCCCCCGCCCCCCCACTCACTCTCACGCACTCTGTCAAACACTGGGACGCACACTGACACACCCAGAGCACTCCGACTCTTACACAGCAAGCCTTTGTGTTCCTGTCCGCACAAACTAACTGCCACTTTTTTATGATATTTCGTTTACTCCTGGCACCTCCCCCCACAAGCACGTGGCTCGATGCCACCTTACCTGACTCTGCTTCACCCTCCACCTGCGCTTGCACTTGACATCCAATCACCGCGGCCCATCTCTTCACCCCCACCCCCCCTTCCATTCCCTTCTCCATGCTTTGCAAAGCTGTGGGTTAGCGTGTCATCTTTTGCCTCTTTCTCTGCACAAGAACCCTCCATCACAGGAGGAGGCCATTCAGCCCATTGTGCTGACTCTCTGAAAAGATCTATCCAATTAGTCTCCCCTCCCCTCTAGTCCTGCAAATGTTTCCCCTTCCAGTATTTATCCGATTCCCCCCCACCTTCTGAAAGTTCCTATTGAATCTGCTTCCACCGCCCTTTCAGGCAGCGCCTTCCAGATCACAACAACTCGCTGTGTAAATAAAAACAAACTCTCCTCATCTCCCCCTCTCGTTCCCTTCCCGATTCTCTTCAATCTGTGTCCCCTCTGGTTACCGACCCTCCTGCCCAGTGGGAACAGTATCTCCTTATTTACTCTGTCCGAACCCCCTCCCTTCCTGATTTTGAACGTCTCAATTCAATCTCCCCCTTAACCTTCTCCGCTCTAAGGAGAACAATCCCAGCTTCTCCACATGAACTGAAATCCCTCATCCCTGGTCCCATTCGGGGTCAATCTCCACACCCTCTCCCTTGACACCCTTCCTAAGGTGCGGGGCCCGGAATCGGACACAGTGCTCCCACCAGGGGCTGACCGGTGTGATGGTTTGGTTAAAAAGACTGTTGCTTCTGTATTCGATTATCTTAAATGCTGTTTGGTCGTTCCAGTCACTTCTGTTCAGTGACCTGAAGCGTTATTTCTAACTGGTTCTCTCCCTCTCTCTGTATTCGGCCATCAGCCTTTCCCAAGATGCAGACCCCAGGCCAGAAACGGGGTGGCCGCTCCAACACCACCACCCCCCTGAGCCCCACCAAGATCAGCCGCCTCCAGGAGAAGGAGGACCTGCAGAACCTCAACGACCGGCTGGCCGTCTACATCGAGAAGGTCCGCTCGCTGGAGTGCGAGAATGCCGGCTTGCGCCTGCGCATCACGGAGTCCGAGGAGGTGACCAGCCGCGAGGTGGTCAACATCAAGGCCATGTATGAGAACGAGCTGGCCGACGCCCGCAAGACCCTGGACAATGTGGCCAAGGAGAAGGCCCGGATGCAGCTGGACTTGGGCAAGTTGCGCGAGGACTTCAATGAGTTGAAGAACCGGTAGGTGTCCTCGTTTTCGTCTCCCTTTGGGCAGCGCACTAAAGGCCGGGCTGCCCTGTCCTTCCTCTCCGATCCTTCCACCGCCTAATCTGAGTGATTTCTGGCAAGGAGGCCTCGCGTACCCAGCTCCGTCTCCTTTTGCGTCAATGTCCCTCTCCTCCCTTCAGCTGCCATCAACTCTCTGACCTTTTTACCGCAGCCTCCCTTCGAAAGGTGCTCCCTCCATTGCTGGTTTCTAAAGCCTCTTGAGCCTGCCTTTACCCCAGCTCCACCCTTTCCAAAGAGACTTTGATTACCTCAGGGATCTGGCTCGCGCCACGTCTCGTTCGCCCATCGCACACCCCTCCCTCTCCTCGCTGACCAACACTGGCCTGGTCCCACCTCGAATTTCACACTCCACGCCCCCCCCCCCCCCCCCCCCCCCCCCCCCCCCCCCCCAGCTTGTTTTCAAATCCCTCTGCGACCCTCACCCTCCCCTCCCTAACCCCTCGCAACCTCCTCCAGTCCGAGCACCTTCCAAAATGTTCCATTGCTCCTCCATTCCCGGCCTCACACTTATTTCGCTTCCCTGACCCTGAGGATTTCCATCAGTCCGCTATTGGCAGCGGTTAGAGACGGTGGGGGTGGGGTTGGTGGGGGGTGTGGGAGGGGTCTTGGAGGTAGGGGTTTGTGTGGGGCTGGTGGGGGAGGTTGTGTGGGGGGGGGGTTTAACCAAGCATCCGTGAAGATTGTAGTATTACCACATTACAACGAGGCCAACTTGGAGTGCTGTGTCTTAAAGGGTCAGTGAGGGCAGTGGTTACTCAGTTTGGTCATTGGGTAATATTAACCTGAGTGTATTTAGGGCGCGGGATTAAGTGGGGGATGGGGTTAAGTGGGGGCTCGCACTGGGCACGGAGTTATCGTCCAGATAGAGGCAGCTGTTTTTTGTGCTGTGTTGGCAAGGCCTTCACCACTCTGGCTCCGAAGCAGCTCTTACCCCCGACACAACCTTGGATGGAAGGGAAAGGGATTCCCGTCCCTGGAAATTGCCCCGCTCTGATCCCAAGCCTTTTGGTGTTTGGGTGGGGGGGGGGGGGGGTGGGAGAGAGAGGGGGCTGGGGAAGCAGGGGAGATGGCAGACCCGCTGGTGCTGCTGCGGCCCACTGAGCTAGGCCCATCAGCTGTGGCGCGAGGGCTGGCTGAAAGCAGAACGGGAATAGGCCCCGACACCTGGTTCTCTCCTAGAGTCGGACTCTGGCCAGCGCCTGCTCAGACAGTGTCGAGATCGGGGAGTGCCACACATATACACACACACCCACAGCAAGTTAATCCTGCAGCTCACTCCGAGAGAGAGAGAGAGAGAGAGAGAGAGAGAGAGAGAGCAGAGCTCTTACTGTGTGTAGAGTTCAGGGCCCTTTGCTGAATCTACAAACTGCACAATATTTATGAGGTCTAAGAGCCGGAGGTTGTGTAGCCGAGCGAGCGGAAGGTATCCCCGGGGCCCATTTCTATCCCCCTATCTGGGTCGTCGGCCACGTTGCTCTCTGTGGGATCTTGCTGTGTCCAAACTGGCCGCCACTGTTCCCACTTTGCAACGGGGACTGCGCTTCAGTTGAAAAAGAAACCAAGCATTTGGTCGGGCACGAACACACTTTTTTTTTTTTGTTTTGGGAGGTCCTGAAGTGGGGAGAGGTCCTGTAAGAGATGGGAGTCTCGCAAACCAGCCAAGGTGCTAGGGAACACTCCCACTGCCCCTACCCCACCCACGCCCTCTCCCACCCACGCCCTCTCCCACCCACGCCCTCTCCCACCCACGCCCTCTCCCACCCACGCCCTCTCCCACCCACGCCCTCTCCCACCCACGCCCTCTCCCACCCACGCCCTCTCCCACCCACGCCCTCTCCCACCCACGCCCTCTCCCACCCACGCCCTCTCCCACCCACGCCCTCTCCCACCCACGCCCTCTCCCACCCACGCCCTCTCCCACCCACGCCCTCTCCCACCCACGCCCTCTCCCACCCACGCCCTCTCCCACCCACGCCCTCTCCCACCCACGCCCTCTCCCACCCACGCCCTCTCCCACCCACGCCCTCTCCCACCCACGCCCTCTCCCTCCCACGCCCTCTCCCTCCCACGCCCTCTCCCTCCCACGCCCTCTCCCACCCACGCCCTCTCCCACCCACGCCCTCTCCCACCCAGGCCCTCTCCCACCCAGGCCCTCTCCCACCCAGGCCCTCTCCCACCCAGGCCCTCTCCCACCCAGGCCCTCTCCCACCCAGGCCCTCTCCCACCCACACCCTCTCCCACCCACACCCTCTCCCACCCACACCCTCTCCCACCCACACCTCCGCACAGCTTTCTCTTAAAGCATTCACATACTGCCTGTTTCCACAAAAATGAAACTACTCCTCCCTATCTCTGTAACCTCCTCCAGCCCCTAAACCCCTCCCTATCTCTGTAAACTCCTCCAGCCCCTACACACCTCCCTATCTCTGTAACCCCCTCCACCAGCCCCTACACCCCTCACTATCTCTGTAACCTCCTCCAGCCCCTACACATCTCCCTATCTGTGTAACCTCCTCCAGCCCCTACACCCCTCCCTATCTCTGTAACCTCCTCCAGCCCCTACACCCCTCCCTATCTCTGTAACCTCCTCCAGCCCCTACACCCCTCCCTATCTCTGTAACCTCCTCCAGCCCCTACACCCCTCCCTATCTCTGTAACCTCCTCCAGCCCCTACACCCCTCCCTATCTCTGTAACCTCCTCCAGCCCCAACACCCCTCCCTATCTCTGTAACCTCGTTCAGCCCCTACACCCCCTCCCTATCTCTGTAACCTCGTTCAGCCCCTACACCCCCTCCCTATCTCTGTAACCTCCTTCAGCCCCTACACCCCCTCCCTATCTCTGTAACCTCCTCCAGCCCCTACACCCCTCCCTATCTCTGTAACCTCCTCCAGCCCCTACACCCCTCCCTATCTCTGTAACCTCGTTCAGCCCCTACACCCCCTCCCTATCTCTGTAACCTCGTTCAGCCCCTACACCCCCTCCCTATCTCTGTAACCTCCTTCAGCCCCTACACCCCCTCCCTATCTCTGTAACCTCCTCCAGCCTCTACATCCCTCCCTAGCTCTGTAACCTCCTCCAGCCCCTACACCCCTCCCTATCTCTGTAACCTCCTCCAGCCCCTACACCCCTCCGTATCTCTGTAACCTCCTCCAGCCCGTACACCCCTCCCTATCTCTGTAACCACCACCAGCCCCGACACCCAACCCTAGCTCAGTAACCCCCTCCCTATCTCTGTAAGCCCCTACACCCCTCCCTATCCCTGTCACCTCCTCCAGCCCCTACACCCCTCCCTATATCTGTCACCTCCTCCAGCCCCTACACCCCCTCCCTATCTCTGTAACCTCCTCCAGCCCCTACACCCCCTCCCTATCTCTGTAACCTCCTCCAGCCCCTACATCCCTCCCTATCTCTGTAACCTCCTCCAGCCCCTACATCCCTCCCTATCTCTGTAACCTCCTCCAGCCCCTACATCCCTCCCTATCTCTGTAACCTCCTCCAGCCCCTACATCCCTCCCTATCTCTGTAACCTCCTCCAGCCCCTACATCCCTCCCCATCTCTGTAACCTCCTCCAGCCCCTACATCCCTCCCTATCTCTGTAACCTCCTCCAGCCCCTACACCCCTCCCTATCTCAGTAACCTCCACCAAACCCTACACCCCTCCCTATCTCTGTAACCTCCTCCAGCCCCTACACCCCTCCCTATCCCTGTAACCTCCTCCAGCGCCTACACCCCTCCATATCTCTGTAACCTCCTCCAGCCCCTACATCCCTCCCTATCTCTGTAACCTCCTCCAACCCCTACAACCCTCCCTATCTCTGTAACCTCCAGCCCCTACATCCCTCCCTATCTCTGTAACCTGCTCCAGCACCTACACCCCTCCCTATCTCTGTAACCTCCTCCAGCCCCTACATCCCTCCCTATCTCTGTAACCTCCTCCAGCCCCTACTTCCCTCCCTATCTCTGTAACCTCCTCCAGCCCCTACAACCCTCCGAGATCTCTGCGCTCCCCTAATTCCTGCCTCTTGACCATCCCCCGATTCCCATCGCTCCACCATTGGCGGCCGGGCCTTCAGCTGCCTGGGACCCTAAGCTCTGGACTTCCCTCCCTAAACCTCTCCAACTCTCTCTCTCCATCTCTTTCTCTCCCTCCCTCCTTTACGATCTCCTCAAAGCCGACCTCTTTGACCGAGCTTTTGCTCTCCTGTCCCTCCACCTCTCCGTATGTTCCTCCGTGTTGAATTCTGTTGATTGTGGGTTTTTTTTTTTTGCAATTTCCCTGTGATGTGTCTCTGCATAATTTCCCCTGCTACAGGCACTATATAAACGCAGCCTGTTGTTTACTGTATGGGGCTGGGAGCTGACTGGCCTGGTTCCAAAATCTAACAACACTCGACAAGGCACTCCCTCCCCCGCCTGCCTGATTTCTCCCAATCTGCCCTGACCCCAGACCACTCATCCTTCACCCTCTGCCTGAATTCCTAAAATCTAATCGGCATGGTCCTGGAATATTTGTCGTGTGCGGGGTACAGTTTAACACCGTGAGATCTGTGCCGGGGACCGTGGGCAGACTCCTTCTGCTGAGTGTGGGGGGCATTAAAGAACGTGTTAACTCAGTGGCATTACTTTGTGGGATTGCAGTGAAAAAGGGAGCAGGAGTGGGCTAAGAAGTATTAAGGTCGCAAATTATAAGCATAAATCATCCACACGGATTTGTTGTAGTTAAGTAGGGGGAACCTAGTTATGGGAACGATTTCCACATAGCATCTATGGTGACATGAGCTGACGGGGGTATTAACCCTTTGGTGTCGTGTCTCGCCACGACTGGTATGAGACTTTAATACCACAGTCCTGGTGGGTTAATAAATATTCTGTGCTCTATTACTTCACTGAAAACTCTCAGTGCAACGGAAAGGTGGGGATGAATAATTGGCGCTTGCCCTCTGGTGACATGGTGCCTACCCTACCTGGGGCACTGACCCCCCTGGAGGAGCAGTACCCCTCCCTCCCCTCCCCTCCCCCCCACCCCACCGCCTCGGCGCTGAGCGTGTTCGACCGCGTGGCGCGTTTTGGGGCTCGGAAGCGTGAATGTTAACCAACTGGGGGCTCTGTTTGAGTGGACGGTGTTTAAGACCAGCTAAGTCCTGGGAAGTGGGGCTGGTGGTTGGGGGGGTGGGGAGGTGGGGGGGAGGGGGTTCAAATTCAGCGGCAGCCAAAAATGCTTGTGTCACCGTGAAAGTTGTGGAACCTGCGGGTGCTGCACTGTATTGACTCTCAAACACCTGTGACAGGCTGAACTGGCTTCTCCCAGTTACTGACGAATTCACTCGGCGACACCCGTGTTTACAATATAAATATCACTGCAGCTGCCTCGCAAAGGCTGACTGATTCGCAAACGATTCGGGGAAGTTGCAATTTTCCTCTTCTCTTTTTCCTTGACCCGTTCTGTGCCTCCACCCGCTCCCCCCCAACCACCCCCCCCCCCCAACACCCGCACTCCCAGCGCTCTGGCATCTCTCGTCCACACATTGACTTGGCCCATAGAGTCATGCTTTCCTGCAGGAATCCCAGATCCCCCAAATCCCGAAACTGACCCCCTCCCCCAGGGGTGGAGCTTTCTGTGTGTGATTCTACTTCATGTTCGTTTCTCCTCCGTGTCCAGTCTGAGCTCTTAAATGGTCACCTGGAGTATTGTGTGCAGTTTGGGTCTCCTTACCTAAGAAAGGATATACTCGCCATAAAGGGAGAGCAGCGAAGGTTCACCAGACTGATTCCTGGGATGGCAGGATTGTTGTATGAGGAGAGATTGGACTGACTAGGCCTGTATTCACTGGAGTTCAGAAGAATGAGAGGGGATCTCATTGAAACATATAAAATTCTGACAGGGATGGACAGTCTGGATTCAGGGATGATGTTTCCTCTGGCTGGGGTAGGGTCTAGAACAAGGGGTCACAGTCTCAGGATACGGGGTGGACCATTTAGGAGATGAGGAGAAACTTCTTCACTCAGAGGGTGGTGAACCTGTGGAATTCTCTACCACAGAGGCAGTGGGGGCCAAGTTATTGAATATATTTAAAGAGGAAGTAGATTTCTAGTCTCTGAAGGTACCTGGGGGGCCTAGAGAGATGGGGAGAGAGAGAGATGGGGAGAGAGAGAGATGGGGAGAGAGAGAGATGGGGAGAGAGAGAGATGGGGAGAGAGAGAGATGGGGAGAGAGAGAGATGGGGAGAGAGAGAGATGGGGAGAGAGAGAGATGGGGAGAGAGAGAGATGGGGAGAGAGAGAGATGGGGAGAGAGAGAGATGGGGAGAGAGAGAGATGGGGAGAGAGAGAGATGGGGAGAGAGAGAGATGGGGAGAGAGAGAGATGGGGAGAGAGAGAGATGGGGAGAGAGAGAGATGGGGAGAGAGAGAGATGGGGAGAGAGAGAGATGGGGAGAGAGAGAGATGGGGAGAGAGAGAGATGGGGAGAGAGAGAGATGGGGAGAGAGAGAGATGGGGAGAGAGAGAGATGGGGAGAGAGAGAGATGGGGAGAGAGAGAGATGGGGAGGCAGACAGAGATGGGGAGAGAGAGAGACGGGGGAGAGAGAGAGATGGGGGAAGAGAGAGATGGGGAGAGAGAGAGATGGGGAGAGAGAGAGAGACTGGGAGGGAAAGTGAGAGAGATGGGGAGAGAGAGAGAGAGAGATGGGGAGAGAGAGAGAGAGAGATGGGGAGAGAGAGAGAGAGAGATGGGGAGAGAGAGAGAGAGAGAGATGGGGAGAGAGAGAGAGAGAGATGGGGAGAGAGAGAGAGAGAGATGGGGGAGAGAGAGAGAGAGAGATGGGGAGGGAGAGAGAGAGAGATGGGGAGGGAGAGAGAGAGAGTGTGGGGGGAGAGAGAGAGATGGGGGGGGGAGAGAGAGATGGGGGGGGGAGAGAGAGAGATGGGGGGGGAGAGAGAGATGGGGGGGGGTGGGAGGTGAGAGAGAGAGAGAGATGGGGGTGAGAGAGAGAGAGTGTGGGGGGGGAGAGAGAGATGGGGGGGGGAGAGAGAGATGGGGGGGGAGAGAGAGATGGGGGGGGGTGGGAGGTGAGAGAGAGAGAGAGATGGGGGGGGAGAGAGAGAGAGTGTGGGGGGAGAGAGAGAGATGGGGGGGGGAGAGAGAGATGGGGAGGGAGAGAGAGAGATGGGGAGGGGGAGAGAGAGAGATGGGGAGTGGGAGAGAGAGAGAGATGGGGAGTGGGAGAGAGAGAGAGAGATGGGGAGTGGGAGAGAGAGAGATGGGGAGGGGGAGAGAGAGTGTGGGGGGGGGAGAGAGAGAGTGGGGGGGAGAGAGAGAGTGTGGGGGGGAGAGAGAGTGTGGGGGGGGAGAGAGAGAGTGTGGGGGGGATGGGAGGTGAGAGAGAGAGAGAGATGGGGGGGAGAGAGAGAGAGTGTGGGGGGGGAGAGAGAGATGGGGGGGGGGAGAGAGAGATGGGGGGGGGAGAGAGAGATGGGGGGGGGTAGAGAGAGATGGGGGGGGAGAGAGAGAGATGGGGAGAGAGAGTGTGGGGGGAATGGGGGTGAGAGAGAGAGTGATGGGGGTGAGAGAGAGAGAGATGGGGGTGAGAGAGAGAGAGATGGGGGTGAGAGAGAGAGAGATGGGGGTGGGAGAGAGAGAGATGGGGTGGAGAGAGAGATGGGGGGGGAGAGAGAGAGATGGGGGGAGAGAGAGAGAGATGGGGGGGGAGAGAGAGAGATGGGGGGGGAGAGAGAGAGATGGGGGGGGAGAGAGAGAGATGGGGGGGGAGAGAGAGAGATGGGGGGGGAATGGGGGTGAGAGAGAGAGTGTGGGGGGGGTGGGAGGTGAGAGAGAGAGAGAGATGGGGGTGAGAGAGAGATGGGGGGGGAGAGAGAGAGATGGGGAGAGAGAGTGTGGGGGGAATGGGGGGGAGAGAGAGAGATGGGGGGGGGGGAGAGAGAGAGATGGGGGGGGAGAGAGAGAGATGGGGGCGAGAGAGAGAGATGGGGGCGAGAGAGAGAGATGGGGGCGAGAGAGAGAGATGGGGGAGGGGAGAGAGAGAGATGGGGGGGGAATGGGGGTGAGAGAGAGAGAGTGGGGGGAATGGGGGTGAGAGAGAGAGTGTGGGGGGAATGGGGGTGAGAGAGAGAGTGTGGGGGGAGAGAGAGAGATGGGGAGAGAGAGTGTGGGGGGAATGGGGGTGAGAGAGAGAGTGTGGGGGGGGTGGGAGGTGAGAGAGAGAGAGAGATGGGGGGGGGTAGAGAGATGGGGGGGGAGAGAGAGAGATGGGGGGGAGAGAGAGAGATGGGGGGAGAGAGAGAGATGGGGGGGAGAGAGAGAGATGGGGAGAGAGAGTGTGGGGGGAATGGGGGGAGAGAGAGAGAGATGGGGAGGGGGAGAGAGAGAGATGGGGAGGGGGAGAGAGAGAGATGGGGGGGGAGAGAGAGAGATGGGGGGGAGAGAGAGAGATGGGGGGGGTGGGAGGTGAGAGAGAGAGAGAGATGGGGGGGAGAGAGAGAGATGGGGGGCGAGAGAGAGAGATGGGGAGAGAGAGTGTGGGGGGAATGGGGGTGAGAGAGAGAGTGTGGGGGGGGTGGGAGGTGAGAGAGAGAGAGAGATGGGGGGGGAGAGAGAGAGATGGGGGGGGGTAGAGAGAGATGGGGGGAGAGAGAGAGAGAGATGGGGGGGGGAGAGAGAGAGATGGGGGGGGGAGAGAGAGAGATGGGGGGGGGGGAGAGAGAGAGATGGGGGGGGGTAGAGAGAGATGGGGGGGGTAGAGAGAGATGGGGGGGGGTAGAGAGAGATGGGGGGGGAGAGAGAGAGATGGGGGGGGAGGGAGAGAGATGGGGGGGGAGAGAGAGAGTGTGGGGGGGGTGGGAGGTGAGAGAGAGAGAGAGATGGGGGGGGGTAGAGAGATGGGGGGGGAGAGAGAGAGATGGGGGGGAGAGAGAGAGATGGGGGGAGAGAGAGAGATGGGGGGGAGAGAGAGAGATGGGGAGAGAGAGTGTGGGGGGAATGGGGGGGAGAGAGAGAGATGGGGGTGAGAGAGAGAGATGGGGTGAGAGAGAGAGAGATGGGGGTGAGAGAGAGAGAGATGGCGGTAGGAGAGAGAGAGAGATGGGGGGGGTGGGAGGTGAGAGAGAGAGAGAGATGGGGGGCGAGAGAGAGAGATGGGGAGAGAGAGTGTGGGGGGAATGGGGGTGAGAGAGAGAGTGTGGGGGGGGTGGGAGGTGAGAGAGAGAGAGAGATGGGGAGGGAGAGAGAGAGATGGGGAGGGGGAGAGAGAGATGGGGAGGGAGAGAGAGAGATGGGGAGGGAGAGAGAGAGAGATGGGAAGGCGTAGAGAGAGAGAGATGGGGAGGGGGAGAGAGAGAGAGATGGGGAGGGGTAGAGAGAGATGGGGAGGGATAGAGAGAGATGGGGAGGGGTAGAGAGAGATGGGGGGGGAGAGAGAGAGATGGGGGGGGAGAGAGAGAGATGGGGGGGGAGAGAGAGAGATGGGGGGGGAGAGAGAGATGGGGAGAGAGAGTGTGGGGGGGGTGGGGGTGAGAGAGAGAGTGTGGGGGGGGTGGGAGGTGAGAGAGAGAGAGAGATGGGGGGGGATGGGGAGAGAGAGCGGGAGTTCGGTGCTGAGATAGAGGATCAGCTGTGATAAATTGAATGGTGGAGCAGGCTCGAAGGGCTGAATGGCCTACTCCTCCTATTTTCTATGTTTCCAAGACAATGTAAACTCTCTGGACGTCAAATTAGCATCGATGCTAACTCCGTGGCTTGACAGAGCGGAGGGAGGGACTGGTCGGGTGGTCCCTCCAGGAACTTGTTCTGCCATTCAGCAGAGCCAGACTCTAATGAGCCAGTTTCTTCAGGAGGTTGGGAGTGGGGCTGCCGTTCGGGGAAACGTGTTACATCAATCACACAGTCTGAAAGTCTGTGGTAGTACTTTCCATCTCTCGCTGAGTGCTGCCCATACCTGCCAAAAAGGGCCAAAATCAACACTGACGTCAATTGGCCAGGAGCCCAGCAGACAGGCCTGCTCTGTGGGCCTTCTATTGAAACTCACCCTCATGTCTCGGCTGGGGGTGGGGGGGGGGGGAAACTCGCCTGCTATTCCCCCGCAGCAGGGATCACCCTGTCAGCGCTGTGAGGCTTCACTCTGACTTGATACGAACAGGAACGCCCCTGCGTTCAGTGCACTGCGATCTGGCCAGGAACAGCCACATTTTTTTTCTTTTATCTACGTTAGTTCACAGGATGTGGGCTTCGCTGGCTGGGCCCAGCGTTTATTACCCATCCCTAATTGCCCCCTTGAGAAGGTGGGGGGGTGAGCTGCCTTCTTGAGCCGCTGCAGTCCCTGTGGTGTAGGTACACCCACCGTGCTGTTAGGGAGGGAGTTCCAGGATTTGGACCCAGCGACAGTGAAGGAACGGCCGATATATTTCCAAGTCAGGATGGTGAGTGACTGGGAGGGGAACTTCCAGGTGGTGGTGTTCCCCATGTGTCTGCTGCCCTTGTCCTTCTAGATGGTAGCGGTCGTGGGTTTGGAAGGTGCTGTAGAAGGAGCCTTGGTGAGTTGCTGCAGTGCATCTTGTAGATGGTACACACACTGCTGCTACTGTACGTCGGTGGTGGAGGGAGTGAATGTTTGTGGATAGGGTGCCAATCAAGCGGGGCTGCTTTGTCCTGGATGGTGTCGAGCTTCTTGAGTGTTGTGAGAGCTGCGCTCATCCAGGCAAGTGGGGAGTGTCCCATCCCACTCCTGACTTGTGCCTTGTAGATGGTGGACAGGACATGCGGGTTGCGTTTGTACCAGAATTTCTGTCCGAATCTGTGTGCTTGGTTTGGCTGTTGGGAGTTGAGGACCATGGGGAGTTGGCATGAAGGAGGTGTTGAGGCCTGGGGCAGATAGACTGTGGTCTTATGGAATGGTGGGGTGGGTGGCAGGCTCGAGGGGCTGAAGGGCCTCCTCCTGCTCCTATTTCCTACGTTCTCGTGTTGCTAGTTCGGATTGACTTCAGTCCCTGGGTGGTTCAAGGTCCGGGTTGGAAGCGAGTGTAGCTGCCATTTTGAAAGTCGGCCTGGGCTTGAGTGAGGGGTGCGGCTGGGATTTGGGATTTGGTTTCGATCAGGTTGGAACTGGTGACGAGCCAGAGGATATTCAACGTGAAGGTGTCCATTTCACACCGGAGCGGAACAGTAAGATCCCAGTGTTTTATTTAAAAAATGGATCCCCCTCCACGGTTAGTGTGTGTGTTGGGGTTGGTTGGGGAGCGGTGCTGGGCGGGGAGAGATTAAAGGCTGGATTGCACGGGGATTTTCTCTGTGACTGGAGATTGGGAGAATCAGCAACGAACCCCAGCCTCTCTCTCTCTCTCTCTCTCTCTCTCTCTCTCTCTCCCTCTGGGGGTGGGAAACCCAGACCCCGACGAGGGTGATTGGCCGCTCGCACGGCTGGAGGGTGGAGGGCTGATCTGGAGCTCGCCATGTCCACCCATCATCTCCGCCCCCCACCCCACCACCCCCCCCAACTTTTTTCCCTTTTTCTCCCCACCCTGTCCAATCACTCGTCTCCTCCCAACTCTGCGGGGGGTAGGGGAGAGGGGGTGTGGATGCTTCCCCCACTTTGCCGAATCCTGAGGGGCTCGGTGAGCCGGGGAACGTGTCTTCAATCCCCATCCTGATCCAGCCTGTTCTCGGATAGTGTTAGAGCCCCACCCCACCCCCTTCAACCTCCCTAAACTGCCCCAAGTATATCCAGTGTGTCACTGCATTAAACGGATCGGGATGATCCCAGTTTAAACCTTCTGCTCTGCACTGAGTTCAGGGACAAATCAGGATTCGCACTCAGGACCTTCTAGTGTTAGGGTGTCAGCTAGTGCCTGTTGGAGCTGGATCCAGTGAGAGTTGGTTATGGGGCAGTGGTACCAACCAGTGCCTGTTGGAGCTGGATCCAGTGAGGGTTGGTATGGGGCAGTGGTACCAGCCAGTGCCTGTTGCAGCTGGATCCAGTGAGGGTTGGTATGGGGCAGTGGTACCAACCAGTGCCTGTTGCAGCTGGATCCAGTGAGGGTTGGCGTGGGGCAGTGGTACCAGTCAGTGCCTGTTGCAGCTGGATCCAGTGAGGGTTGGTATGGGGCAGTGGTACCAGCCAGTGCCTGTTGGAGCTGGATCCAGTGAGGGTTGGTATGGAACAGTGGTACCAGCCAGTGCCTGTTGGAGCTGGATCCAGTGAGGGTTGGTATGGGGCAGTGGTACCAGCCAGTGCCTGTTGGAGCTGGATCCAGTGAGGGTTGGTATGGAACAGTGGTACCAGCCAGTGCCTGTTGCAGCTGGATCCAGTGAGGGTTGGTATGGGGCAGTGGTACCAGCCAGTGCCTGTTGGAGCTGGATCCAGTGAGGGTTGGTATGGAACAGTGGTACCAGCCAGTGCCTGTTGGAGCTGGATCCAGTGAGGGTTGGTATGGGGCAGTGGTACCAGCCAGTGCCTGTTGGAGCTGGATCCAGTGAGGGTTGTGGGAAAGGGGAGGAACAATTCAGAAGATGAATTTGACCAAAAAAGGTTCGCTGAGAAGTTGCATTCTCGAATGAAGCAACGTCACATGTGTTTAAACACTGGTTATCTCGGCACACTGAAACATCATGAATCTCTGCTCGGGAAACAGGTCATCGCTGCTGTTTGCTTAGAAGCTCAGGCCAGCACAATGTTCCTTCCCCAAACAGCAGATCCCATCTCCTTTCCGATTGCACCGCTGTTATCTCTCTCTATCAAATCAGTCTTGGAATCTGGAATGGAGCGCGGGACTGTCAACAAAACCACATCTCCCTCCGACCTGGGGCATGTTTTATAATCCGGAGATTGTGGGGTTGGGGAGTGGGGGGGGACCTTCTGCTTCCTGGAACTGGAATGTTACAAAGTGTGGGGGTTACAGGGGGGTGGGATTGTTAGACACGGGTGTGGTAGCAGGGGTGGTAATATTACTGAACATTTCTTAATTTATTCACGGGATGTGGGCCAGCATTTATTGCCCATCCCTAATTGCCCCCTTGAGGTGGTGGTGAGCTGCCTTCTTGAGCCGCTGCAGTCCCTGTGGTGTAGGTACACCCACCGTGCTGTTAGGGAGGGAGTTCCAGGATTTGGACCCAGTGACAGTGAAGGAACGGCCGATATATTTCCAAGTCAGGGTGGTGAGTGGCTCGGAGGGGAACTTCCAGGTGGTGGTGTTCCCCATGTGTCTGCTGCCCTTGTCCTTCTAGATGGTAGCGATTGTGGGTTTGGAAGGTGCTGTCTAAGGAGCCTTGGTGAGTTGCTGCAGTGCATCTTGTAGATGGTACACACACTGCTGCTACTGTGCGTCGGTGGTGGAGGGAGTGAATGTTTGTGGATGTGGTGCCGATCAAGCAGGGCTGTTTTGTCCTGGATGGTGTTGAGCTTCTTGAGTGTTGTGGGAGCTGCACTCATCCAGGCAAGTGGGGAGTATTCCATCCCACTCCTGACTTGTGCCTTGTAGATGGTGGACAGGTTTTGGGGAGTCAGGAGGTGAGTTACTCACCGCAGGATTCCCAGCCTCTGACCTGCTCTTGTAGCCACAGTATTTATATGGCTGGCCCAGTTCCAGAGATCTGAGTTCAAAACCCATCAGCACAGGAAAATTTAAATCTAGATTAAAAAGCTAGTCCCGGTAATAGTGACCGTGAAACTACCGGGTTGTCATAAAACCCCATCTGGGTCACTAATCCCCTTTAGGGAGGGAAATCTGCTGTCCTTATCCGGTCTGGCCTACATGTGACTCCAGACCCACAGCCCTGTGGTTGATTTTTGCGTAACCCAGTGTGCCACTCAGTTGTAGAAGATGGGCAAGAAGTGTCGGCCTGACCAACAATGCCCACAAATCATGAATGAATATACTATATACAAGAAACTGGCACGAATCCAAAGCTGGGTGAAGTGGCAGGTTAGTGGTGGGGGTGAGTGTGCCTGTGTGGAGAGGTTGGCTGAATTGTATCTCTGCAAATCCCCTCCCATTCACTCCCACTGTACACAATCCCAATCCCAAACACCTTCCCATTCACTCCCACTGTACAAAATCCCAATCCCAAACTCCTTCCCGTTCACTCCCACTGTACACAATCCCAATCCCAAACCCCTTCCCCTTCACTCCCACTGTACACAATCCCAATCCCAATCCCAAACCCCTTCCAGTTCACTCCCACTGTACACAATCCGAATCCCAAACCCTTCCTGTTCACTCCCACTGTACACAATCCCAATCCCAAACTCCTTCCCATTCACTCCCATTGTACACAATCCCAAAACCAAACTCCTTCCCGTTCACTCCCACTGTACACAATCCCAATCCCAAACTCTTTCCCATTCACTCCCACTGTACTCACTCCCACTGTACACAATCCCAATCCCAAACTCCTTCCTGTTCACTCCCACTGTACACAATCCCAATCCCAAACCCCTTCCCGTTCACTCCCACTGTACACAATCCCAATCCCAAACTCCTTCCCATTCACTCCCACTGTACACAATCCCAAAACCAAACACCTTCCCGTTCACTCCCACTGTACACAATCCCAATCCCAAACCCCTTCCCGTTCACTCCCACTGTACACAATCCCAATCCCAAACTCCTTCCCATTCACTCCCACTGTACACAATCCCAAAACCAAACCCCTTCCCATTCACTCCCACTGTACACAATCCCAATCCCAAACCCCTTCCCATTCACTCCCACTCTACACAATCCCAATACCAAACCCCTTCCCATTCACTCCCACTGTACACAATCCCAATACCAAACCCCTTCCCGTTCACTCCCACTGTACACAATCCCAATCCCAAACCCCTTCCCGTTCACTCCCACTGTACACAATCCCAATCCCAAACCCCTTCCCATTCACTCCCACTGTACACAATCCCAATACCAAACCCCTTCCCGTTCACTCCCACTGTACACAATCCCAATCCCAAACCCCTTCCCGTTCACTCCCATTGTACACAATCCCAATGGACCCAAACCCCTTCCCGTTCACTCCCATTGTACACAATCCCAATGGACCCAAATCCCTTCCCGTTCACTCCCACTGTACACAATCCCAACGGACCGAAACCCCTTCCCATTCACTCCCACTGTACACAATCCCAATGGACCCAAACCCCTTCCCATTCACTCCCACTGTACACAATCCCAACGGACCTAAACCCCTTCCCATTCACTCCAACTGTACACAATCCCAACGGACCCAAACCCCTTCCCATTCACTCCCACTGTACACAATCCCAATGGACCCAAACCCCTTCCCATTCACTCCCACTGTACACAATCCCAACGGACCCAAACCCCTTCCCATTCACTCCAACTGTGCACAATCCCAATGGACCCAAACCCCTTCCCATTCACTCCCACTGTACACAATCCCAATAGACTCAAACCCCTTCCTGTTCACTCCCACTGTACACAATCCCAATGGACCAAAACCCCTTCCCGTTCACTCCCACTGTACACAATCCCAACGGACCCAAACCCCTTCCCGTTCACTCCCACTGTACACAATCCCAATGGACCCAAACCCCTTCCCATTCACTCCCACTGTACACAATCCAAATGGACCCAAACCCCTTCCCGTTCACTCCCACTGTACACAATCCCAATGGACCCAATTCCCTTCCCATTCACTCCCACTGTACACAATCCAAATGGACCCAAACCCCTTCACTTTCACTCCCACTGTACACAATCCCAATGGACCCAAACCCCTTCCCATTCACTCCCACTGTACACAATCCCAATGGACCCAAACCTCCTCCCATTCACTCCAACTGTACACAATCCCAATGGAGCCAAATCCCTTCCCATTCACTCCCACTGTACACAATCCCAATGGGCTCTGACCTTCGAGCTTTTGTCATATAATAATCAAGAAACTGTGATTGTGTACGATGGGGGTGAATGGGAAGGGGTTTGAGTGCATTGGGATTGTGTACAGTGGGAGTGAACGGGAAGGGGTTTGGGTCCAGTGGGATTGTGTACAGTGGGAGTGAATGGGAAGGGGTTTGAGTGCATTGGGATTGTGTACAGTGGGAGTGAATGGGAAGGGGATTGGGTCCATTGGGATTGTGTACAGTGGGAGTGAACGGGAAGGGGTTTGGGTCCAATGGGATTGTGTACAGTGGGAGTGAATGGGAAGGGGTTTGAGTCCATTGGGATTTTATATGCAAGCCTGGATTTTGCTGAATCATGTGGTCTTTGTCTCGTGCCCAATACCCCTCTCTTCCCACTTTGGGCTCGGAGCTATTGCACTCTGGTTCCATCTCCAGCTGAGATTGGTTAATGTGAGCTTTTACCCTTGGGACTTTGAGTGTATGGTGTGGTGATCTAGTCAGTACTGGCTCACCAGGTCCCTCCAGATTATCTGAGTGTCAGCATATTGTAGGTTGGTTATGTGTTGGGCCTGATAGCTCCAGGAGAGCTGGATTTATCCCCCCCTCAGGAAGCAGAGGCTGGCTTTGGAATGATCTTTAATGGATTGTGGTTTAAAAATAAACTGGCAAGAAGTATCCACAGCCAAGGAGCTCTGTCAGGGGAAGGGCGTTGCACTCAGTGCACTGAATCTGTGGGTGTTGGCTTCAGAACGTGCCAATGATGTTGGCAAAATGTTTCCAAAACATGCTCCACAGAGCCATCCAACAGCAAGAGCCTGCAACTACACCGTGACGGTTGACATAGTATCACAGAATGGGAATAATAAACCCAGAGGCTTGCCCCCGCTTGATTGGCACCACATCCACAAACATTCACTCCCACCACCACCGACGCACAGTAGCAGCAGTGTGTGTACCATCTACAAGATGCACTGCAGCAACTCACCAAGGCTCCTTCTACAGCACCTTCCAAACCCACGACCACTACCATCTAGAAGGACAAGGGCAGCAGACACATGGGGAACACCACCACCTGGAAGTTCCCCTCCGAGTCACTCCCCATCCTGACTTGGAAATATATCGGCCGTCCCTTCACTGTCGCTGGGTCCAAATCCTGGAGCTCCCTCCCTAACAGCACAGTGAGTGTACCTACACAACAGGGACTGCAGCGGCTCAAGAAGGCAGCTCACCACCACCTTCTCAAGGGGCAATTAGGGATGGGCAATAAATGCTGGGCCTGGCCAGTGGCGCCCACATCCCGGGAATGAATGAAAAATATCTTTTTGACATGATGAAACATCTGTGGGTGGGGAGAGAAGGCAGCGGCTAAAGAATATGTTGGCAGGTTATGCACAGGATATGAAAGATTTGTAGATTAGTGTCCTTCATCCAATGCTCCTGGGACTTGGAATTTATCAAAGATGGGGCAAAAATCCCATCCCTCCTCTCCTGCTCCCCTGAGCTACTCAGCACCCGTTGTGTTTGAGGACCAGCGTACAGTCAATGCCACTGGTGCTGGCTGGGTCACTGGGTTGGGCATTGTGGGGTCAACCCCTAATTGATTGTATCTGCCCTTTAGGGCAGGGCAGGAGTGGGTGGGCTGGGAGAAGGGGGAGAATCTCGCTCTCTCTCTCGCGCTCTCTCTCTCTCTCTCTCGAGCCCTCTCTCTCTCGCGCCCTCTCTCTCTCTCTCGCGCCCTCTCTCTCTCGCGCCCTCTCTCTCTCTCGCGCCCTCTCTCTCTCTCGCGCCCTCTCTCTCTCTCTCGCGCTCTCTCTCTCTCTCTCGCGCCCTCTCTCTCTCTCTCTCGCGCCCTCTCTCTCTCTCTCTCGTGCCCTCTCTCTCTCTCTCTCGCGCCCTCTCTCTCTCTCTCTCTCGCGCCCTCTCTCTCTCTCTCTCGCGCCCTCTCTCTCTCTCTCTCGCGCCCTCTCTCTCTCTCTCTCGCGCCCTCTCTCTCTCTCTCTCGCGCCCTCTCTCTCTCTCTCTCGCGCCCTCTCTCTCTCTCTCTCTCGCGCCCTCTCTCTCTCTCTCTCTCGCGCTCTCTCTCTCTCTCACGCGCCCTCTCTCTCTCTCTCACGCGCCCTCTCTCTCTCTCTCTCGCGCCCTCTCTCTCTCTCTCTCGCGCCCTCTCTCTCTCTCTCTCGCGCCCTCTCTCTCTCTCTCTCGCGCCCTCTCTCTCTCTCTCTCGCGCCCTCTCTCTCTCTCTCTCGCGCCCTCTCTCTCTCTCTCTCGCGCCCTCTCTCTCTCTCTCTCGCGCCCTCTCTCTCTCTCTCGCGCCCTCTCTCTCTCTCTCACGCGCCCTCTCTCTCTCTCTCGCGCCCTCTCTCTCTCTCTCGCGCCCCTCTCTCTCTCTCTCTCGCGCCCTCTCTCTCTCTCTCTCGCGCCCTCTCTCTCTCTCTCTCGCGCCCTCTCTCTCTCTCTCTCGCGCCCTCTCTCTCTCTCTCTCGCGCCCTCTCTCTCTCTCTCTCGCGCCCTCTCTCTCTCTCTCTCGCGCCCCTCTCTCTCTCTCTCTCGCGCCCTCTCTCTCTCTCTCTCGCGCCCTCTCTCTCTCTCTCGCGCCCTCTCTCTCTCTCTCTCGCGCCCTCTCTCTCTCTCTCTCGCGCCCTCTCTCTCTCTCTCTCGCGCCCTCTCTCTCTCTCTCTCGCGCCCTCTCTCTCTCTCTCTCGCGCCCTCTCTCTCTCTCTCTCGCGCCCTCTCTCTCTCTCTCTCACGCGCTCTCTCTCTCTCTCTCGCGCCCTCTCTCTCTCTCTCTCGCGCGCCCTCTCTCTCTCTCTCTCGCGCGCCCTCTCTCTCTCTCTCTCGCGCCCTCTCTCTCTCTCTCTCGCGCCCTCTCTCTCTCTCTCTCGCGCCCTCTCTCTCTCTCTCTCGCGCCCTCTCTCTCTCTCTCTTCGCGCCCTCTCTCTCTCTCTCTCTCTCGCGCCCTCTCTCTCTCTCTCTCTCGCGCCCTCTCTCTCTCTCTCTCGCGCCCTCTCTCTCTCTCTCTCGCGCCCTCTCTCTCTCTCTCTCTCGCCCTCTCTCTCTCTCTCTCTCGCCCTCTCTCTCTCTCTCTCTCGCGCCCTCTCTCTCTCTCTCTCTCGCGCCCTCTCTCTCTCTCTCTCTCGCGCCCTCTCTCTCTCTCTCTCTCTCGCGCTCTCTCTCGCGCCCTCTCTCTCTCTCTCTCTCTCGCGCCCCTCTCTCTCTCTCTCTCGTGCCCTCTCTCTCTCTCTCTCGCGCCCCTCTCTCTCTCTCTCTCGCGCCCTCTCTCTCTCTCTCTCGCGCCCTCTCTCTCTCTCTCTCGCGCCCTCTCTCTCTCTCTCTCGCGCCCTCTCTCTCTCTCTCTCGCGCCCTCTCTCTCTCTCTCTCGCGCCCTCTCTCTCTCTCTCTCGCGCCCTCTCTCTCTCTCTCTCGCGCCCTCTCTCTCTCTCTCTCGCGCCCCTCTCTCTCTCTCTCTCGCGCCCTCTCTCTCTCTCTCTCGCGCCCTCTCTCTCTCTCTCTCGCGCCCTCTCTCTCTCTCTCTCGCGCCCTCTCTCTCTCTCTCTCGCGCCCTCTCTCTCTCTCTCTCGCGCCCTCTCTCTCTCTCTCTCGCGCCCTCTCTCTCTCTCTCTCGCGCCCTCTCTCTCTCTCTCTCGCGCCCTCTCTCTCTCTCTCTCGCGCCCTCTCTCTCTCTCTCTCGCGCCCTCTCTCTCTCTCTCTCGCGCCCTCTCTCTCTCTCTCTCGCGCCCTCTCTCTCTCTCTCTCGCGCCCTCTCTCTCTCTCTCTCGCGCCCTCTCTCTCTCTCTCTCGCGCCCTCTCTCTCTCTCTCTCGCGCCCTCTCTCTCTCTCTCTCGCGCCCTCTCTCTCTCTCTCTCGCGCCCTCTCTCTCTCTCTCTCGCGCCCTCTCTCTCTCTCTCTCGCGCCCTCTCTCTCTCTCTCTCGCGCCCTCTCTCTCTCTCTCTCGCGCCCTCTCTCTCTCTCTCTCGCGCCCTCTCTCTCTCTCTCTCTCGCGCCCTCTCTCTCTCTCTCTCTCTCGCGCCCTCTCTCTCTCTCTCTCTCGCGCCCTCTCTCTCTCTCTCTCGCGCCCTCTCTCTCTCTCTCTCGCGCCCTCTCTCTCTCTCTCTCGCGCCCTCTCTCTCTCTCTCTCGCGCCCTCTCTCTCTCTCTCTCGCGCCCTCTCTCTCTCTCTCTCGCGCCCTCTCTCTCTCTCTCTCGCGCCCTCTCTCTCTCTCTCTCTCGCGCCCTCTCTCTCTCTCTCTCGCGCCCTCTCTCTCTCTCTCTCACGCGCCCTCTCTCTCTCTCTCTCGCGCCCTCTCTCTCTCTCTCTCTCGCGCCCTCTCTCTCTCTCTCTCGCGCCCTCTCTCTCTCTCTCTCGCGCCCTCTCTCTCTCTCTCTCGCGCCCTCTCTCTCTCTCTCTCGCGCCCTCTCTCTCTCTCTCTCGCTCCCTCTCTCTCTCTCTCTCGCGCCCTCTCTCTCTCTCTCTCGCGCCCTCTCTCTCTCTCTCTCGCGCCCTCTCTCTCTCTCTCTCGCGCCCTCTCTCTCTCTCTCTCTCGCGCCCTCTCTCTCTCTCTCTCTCGCGCCCTCTCTCTCTCTCTCTCGCGCCCTCTCTCTCTCTCTCTCGCCGCCCTCTCTCTCTCTCTCTCGCGCCCTCTCTCTCTCTCTCTCTCGCGCCCTCTCTCTCTCTCTCTCTCGCGCCCTCTCTCTCTCTCTCTCTCGCGCCCTCTCTCTCTCTCTCTCGCGCCCTCTCTCTCTCTCTCTCGCGCCCTCTCTCTCTCTCTCTCGCGCCCTCTCTCTCTCTCTCTCGCGCCGCCCTCTCTCTCTCTCTCGCGCCGCCTCTCTCTCTCTCTCTCGCGCCCTCTCTCTCTCTCTCTCGCCGCCCTCTCTCTCTCTCTCGCGCCGCCTCTCTCTCTCTCTCGCGCCGCCTCTCTCTCTCTCTCGCGCCGCCTCTCTCTCTCTCTCGCGCCGCCTCTCTCTCTCTCTCGCGCCCTCTCTCTCTCTCTCGCGCCGCCTCTCTCTCTCTCTCGCGCCGCCTCTCTCTCTCTCTCGCGCGCCCTCTCTCTCTCTCTCGCGCCGCCTCTCTCTCTCTCTCGCGCCGCCTCTCTCTCTCTCTCGCGCTGCCTCTCTCTCTCTCTCGCGCTGCCTCTCTCTCTCTCTCGCGCCGCCTCTCTCTCTCTCTCGCGCCGCCTCTCTCTCTCTCTCGCGCCTGCCTCTCTCTCTCTCTCGCGCCGCCTCTCTCTCTCTCTCGCGCGCCTCTCTCTCTCTCTCGCGCTGCCTCTCTCTCTCTCTCGCGCTGCCTCTCTCTCTCTCTCGCGCCTGCCTCTCTCTCTCTCTCGCGCAGCCTCTCTCTCTCTCTCGCGCTGCCTCTCTCTCTCTCTCGCGCCTGCCTCTCTCTCTCTCTCGCGCCTGCCTCTCTCTCTCTCTCGCGCTGCCTCTCTCTCTCTCTCGCGCAGCCTCTCTCTCTCTCTCGCGCTGCCTCTCTCTCTCTCTCGCGCTGCCTCTCTCTCTCTCTCGCGCTGCCTCTCTCTCTCTCTCGCGCTGCCTCTCTCTCTCTCTCGCGCTGCCTCTCTCTCTCTCTCGCGCTGCCTCTCTCTCTCTCTCGCGCTGCCTCTCTCTCTCTCTCGCGCCGCCTCTCTCTCTCTCTCGCGCCGCCTCTCTCTCTCTCTCGCGCCGCCTCTCTCTCTCTCTCGCGCTGCCTCTCTCTCTCTCTCGCGCGCCTCTCTCTCTCTCTCGCGCCTGCCTCTCTCTCTCTCTCGCGCTGCCTCTCTCTCTCTCTCGCGCCGCCTCTCTCTCTCTCTCGCGCCTGCCTCTCTCTCTCTCTCGCGCCTGCCTCTCTCTCTCTCTCGCGCCGCCTCTCTCTCTCTCTCGCGCCTGCCTCTCTCTCTCTCTCGCGCTGCCTCTCTCTCTCTCTCGCGCTGCCTCTCTCTCTCTCTCGCGCCGCCTCTCTCTCTCTCTCGCGCCGCCTCTCTCTCTCTCTCGCGCCGCCTCTCTCTCTCTCTCGCGCCGCCTCTCTCTCTCTCTCGCGCCGCCTCTCTCTCTCTCTCGCGCCGCCTCTCTCTCTCTCTCGCGCCGCCTCTCTCTCTCTCTCGCGCCGCCTCTCTCTCTCTCTCGCGCCGCCTCTCTCTCTCTCTCGCGCTGCCTCTCTCTCTCTCTCGCGCCGCCTCTCTCTCTCTCTCGCGCCGCCTCTCTCTCTCTCTCGCGCCTGCCTCTCTCTCTCTCTCGCGCCTGCCTCTCTCTCTCTCTCGCGCCTGCCTCTCTCTCTCTCTCGCGCCTGCCTCTCTCTCTCTCTCGCGCCGCCTCTCTCTCTCTCTCGCGCCGCCTCTCTCTCTCTCTCTCGCGCCGCCTCTCTCTCTCTCTCGCGCCGCCTCTCTCTCTCTCTCGCGCCTGCCTCTCTCTCTCTCTCGCGCTGCCTCTCTCTCTCTCTCGCGCCCTCTCTCTCTCTCTCGCGCGCCTCTCTCTCTCTCTCGCGCCGCCTCTCTCTCTCTCTCGCGCCGCCTCTCTCTCTCTCTCGCGCCGCCTCTCTCTCTCTCTCGCGCCGCCTCTCTCTCTCTCTCGCGCCTGCCTCTCTCTCTCTCTCGCGCCGCCTCTCTCTCTCTCTCGCGCCGCCTCTCTCTCTCTCTCGCGCCGCCTCTCTCTCTCTCTCGCGCCGCCCTCTCTCTCTCTCTCGCACCGCCCTCTCTCTCTCTCTCGCGCCGCCCTCTCTCTCTCTCTCGCGCCGCCCTCTCTCTCTCTCTCGCGCCGCCCTCTCTCTCTCTCTCGCACCTCCCTCTCTCTCTCTCTCGCACCGCCCTCTCTCTCTCTCTCGCACTGCCCTCTCTCTCTCTCTCGCGCCGCCTCTCTCTCTCTCTCTCGCGCCGCCTCTCTCTCTCTCTCGCGCCGCCTCTCTCTCTCTCGCGCCGCCTCTCTCTCTCTCTCGCGCCGCCTCTCTCTCTCTCTCGCGCCTGCCTCTCTCTCTCTCTCGCGCCTGCCTCTCTCTCTCTCTCGCGCCTGCCTCTCTCTCTCTCTCGCGCTGCCTCTCTCTCTCTCTCGCGCCGCCTCTCTCTCTCTCTCGCGCCGCCTCTCTCTCTCTCTCGCGCCGCCTCTCTCTCTCTCTCGCGCCGCCTCTCTCTCTCTCTCGCGCCGCCTCTCTCTCTCTCTCGCGCCGCCTCTCTCTCTCTCTCGCGCCGCCTCTCTCTCTCTCTCTCGCGCCGCCTCTCTCTCTCTCTCTCGCGCCGCCTCTCTCTCTCTCTCTCGCGCTGCCTCTCTCTCTCTCTCTCGCGCTGCCTCTCTCTCTCTCTCTCGCGCTCCCTCTCTCTCTCTCTCTCTCGCGCTGCCCTCTCTCTCTCTCTCGCGCCGCCTCTCTCTCTCTCTCTCTCGCGCCGCCTCTCTCTCTCTCTCTCTCGCGCCGCCTCTCTCTCTCTCTCTCTCGCGCCGCCTCTCTCTCTCTCTCTCTCGCGCCGCCTCTCTCTCTCTCTCTCTCGCGCCGCCTCTCTCTCTCTCTCGCGCTCGCGCCGCCTCTCTCTCTCTCTCGCGCTCGCGCCGCCTCTCTCTCTCTCTCTCGCTCGCGCCCTCTCTCTCTCTCTCTCTCGCTCGCGCCCTCTCTCTCTCTCTCTCTCTCGCGCCGCCCTCTCTCTCTCTCTCTCTCGCTCGCGCCCTCTCTCTCTCTCTCTCTCGCGCCGCCCTCTCTCTCTCTCTCTCTCGCGCCGCCCTCTCTCTCTCTCTCTCTCGCTCGCGCCCTCGCTCTCTCTCTCTCTCTCGCGCCGCCCTCGCTCTCTCTCTCTCTCGCTCGCGCCCTCGCTCTCTCTCTCTCTCTCTCGCGCCCCGCTCTCTCTCTCTCTCTCGCGCCGCCTCTCTCTCTCTCTCTCGCGCCGCCTCGCTCTCTCTCTCTCGCGCCGCCTCGCTCTCTCTCTCTCGCGCCGCCTCGCTCTCTCTCTCTCGCGCCGCCTAGCTCTCTCTCTCTCGCGCTGCCTCGCTCTCTCTCTCTCGCGCTGCCTCGCTCTCTCTCTCTCGCGCTGCCTCGCTCTCTCTCTCTCGCGCTGCCTCGCTCTCTCTCTCTCGCGCTGCCTCGCTCTCTCTCTCTCGCGCTGCCTCGCTCTCTCTCTCTCGCGCTGCCTCGCTCTCTCTCTCGCTCGCGCCCTCGCTCTCTCTCTCGCTCGCGCCCTCGCTCTCTCTCTCGCTCGCGCCCTCGCTCTCTCTCTCGCTCGCGCCCTCGCTCTCTCTCTCGCTCGCGCCCTCGCTCTCTCTCTCGCTCGCGCCCTCGCTCTCTCTCTCGCTCGCGCCCTCGCTCTCTCTCTCGCTCGCGCCCTCGCTCTCTCTCTCGCTCGCGCCCTCGCTCTCTCTCTCTCTCGCTCGCGCCCTCGCTCTCTCTCTCTCTCGCTCGCGCCCTCGCTCTCTCTCTCTCTCGCTCGCGCCCTCGCTCTCTCTCTCTCTCTCTCGCTCGCGCCCTCGCTCTCTCTCTCTCTCTCTCGCTCGCGCCCTCGCTCTCTCTCTCTCTCTCTCGCTCGCGCCCTCGCTCTCTCTCTCTCTCTCTCGCTCGCGCCCTCGCTCTCTCTCTCTCTCTCTCGCTCGCGCCCTCGCTCTCTCTCTCTCTCTCTCGCTCGCGCCCTCCAGGAGTGTCCAGACCAAGATTGGAGGGGTGTGTGCCAAGGTCACGGGCAGGTTGAAACCTGTGCCCACTGCACTGCCCCTTGTCGCAGTCTTGCTGAAGAGTGTCTCGGTGCCAGGTGTGTCGTCTCTCCACGAAGGGTTCGAGCTGAGATCCCCGAGTCTTTAGGGCACAGTGGGAGGCCATTTGGCCCCTCCAGTCCATGCTACTCTCTAGTGTAACCTTGTAGACATGTTGGTTCTCCTCCCCCACCGCCCCCCCAACCAAACCCCCCACCCCCTCCAACCCACCACCCCCAACCACTATTTATAATCATGTGACTTTGCCAAGGTAGGAGAAGAGGTCATCATGTGTACAGTGCTGTTAATCACACTGGGAGTTACTAATGCCTGATAACATTGCCAGCCCTTGAGGGGAACTTTCATGAACCACTTGGACTAAGGGGGTTAACCTGGGTGTGTGGTACAGCTAGATCCTCACTTTGGTTATGACCGATGCAGTTTGTAAAGTGGAGTTATTAAAAAAAACTCCCGAGGGGAACTTTAAACAACTGTCACAACCTAGAATTTGAAGTGTTTATGTTTGAGATGCACCTCTAAATTCAGGAATCAGACCCCCAGTTCTCGAGGTTTTATAGTAAACTAAATGGGACATTTTATTAATTTTACATATATATATCATACTTTTTAACAAATTCCCAAACTAATCTCCATTAAGGCAACAACAACCCATAGACTTAACAAAACACCAGGCAAAGCACTTACACCTTACGCATTCAAAATGATGTTCTTTTCACTTTGGTTCCTGTGGAGCCAGTTGGAGGTTTACAGCTGCCTTTTGATCTCACATTGCCTCTGCTCTCCACACCCTAAAACTCCTGAAGTTATACCCACCAGCTTCATTGAATGTTAATTCTCATTGTATCAACAACCTCTGAACTAAACCTCTCTAACAATAAAACCCTTTCATAGTACCAATTTTATTTGTAATATAAACATTTTGCTTGGTAGCTGCTGGATAGGTGTCCGTTATCACCCCACTTCTTGAATGCTCTATTCAAAAAATGCAAATACACGCTATCTCTCTCACATATCAAAACTAGTACCCGTCAAAGCACCCGGACTAGCTGACCCTCCGACAGCGCGGCGCTCCCTCAGCGCTGACCCTCCGACAGCGCGGCGCTCCCTCAGCGCTGACCCTCCGACAGCGCGGCGCTCCCTCAGCGCTGACCCTCCGACAGCGCGGCGCTCCCTCAGCGCTGACCCTCCGACAGCGCGGCGCTCCCTCAGCGCTGACCCTCCGACAGCGCGGCGCTCCCTCAGCGCTGACCCTCCGACAGCGCGGCGCTCCCTCAGCGCTGACCCTCCGACAGCGCGGCGCTCCCTCAGCGCTGACCCTCCGACAGCGCGGCGCTCCCTCAGCGCTGACCCTCCGACAGCGCGGCGCTCCCTCAGCGCTGACCCTCCGACAGCGCGGCGCTCCCTCAGCGCTGACCCTCCGACAGCGCGGCGCTCCCTCAGCGCTGACCCTCCGACAGCGCGGCGCTCCCTCAGCGCTGACCCTCCGACAGCGCGGCGCTCCCTCAGCGCTGACCCTCCGACAGCGCGGCGCTCCCTCAGCGCTGACCCTCCGACAGCGCGGCGCTCCCTCAGCGCTGACCCTCCGACAGCGCGGCGCTCCCTCAGCGCTGACCCTCCGACAGCGCGGCGCTCCCTCAGCGCTGACCCTCCGACAGCGCGGCGCTCCCTCAGCGCTGACCCTCCGACAGCGCGGCGCTCCCTCAGCGCTGACCCTCCGACAGCGCGGCGCTCCCTCAGCGCTGACCCTCCGACAGCGCGGCGCTCCCTCAGCGCTGACCCTCCGACAGCGCGGTCTGGATGTTGTACTCCAGCCTCTTGAGTGGGGTCTCGAATGCCTTGCCTATTGAATGAGAGATGAGTGTACCGCACTGAGACATGGCCTGACAGTACACTCGGGAATTCAAACCGCAAGACCAGGCCGAGAACTGTCTGCATATTTGTACAAGACCAGTGATTTCTGTTCCTCCAGCGTTAGTTTTGGGTATAAACAATATACAAACAGGGATGACTGAAATGAGAGTGGGAATCGTTTACAGTTGATGCTGTGATTGGGACACGTTTTAACTTTAATCTGTGTAGGTAGCTCCCCTGGTCTCTGATGTGGAAGGTACAGGTGCTGTACAGGCTTGTTGTCTATGAATGACTCATTCACTCGAGCGATTAACTAATCTGCATTAATCTTGCTAATAATTCATCAGCACCAGAACCGAACTTGTCTCCTCTGTTCTATCCTTGCTGCAATAAATGAGTTCACACAACAAAGTAGTTTATTTATTGTCTCCTGTCACTGCTTTGCCTATATTACCTCATGAGCATGGCCTGATGTTTTGTATTCACAAGAACAAACTGACTTGGACTCTGTACACCTCCACCTGCAGACCCTCAATGTGGGGCCACAGGATCCTCTCTGCAAAGTGTGTGTGTGTGTGTGTGTGTGTGTGTGTGTGTGTGTGTGTGTCTCTCATTCTGTGTGTGTGTGTGTCTCTCGTTCTGTGTGTGTGTGTGTCTCTCGTTCTGTGTGTGTGTGTCTCTCGTTCTGTGTGTGTGTGTGTCTCTCGTTCTGTGTGTGTGTGTGTCTCTCGTTCTGTGTGTGTGTGTGTCTCTCGTTCTGTGTGTGTGCGTGTGTCTCTCGTTCTGTGTGTGTGCGTGTGTCTCTCTCGTTCTGTGTGTGTGCGTGTGTCTCTCTCGTTCTGTGTGTGTGCGTGTGTCTCTCTCGTTCTGTGTGTGTGCGTGTGTCTCTCTCGTTCTGTGTGTGTGCGTGTGTCTCTCTCGTTCTGTGTGTGTGCGTGTGTCTCTCTCGTTCTGTGTGTGTGCCTGTGTGTCTCTCTCGTTCTGTGTGTGTGCCTGTGTGTCTCTCTCGTTCTGTGTGTGTGCGTGTGTCTCTCTCGTTCTGTGTGTGTGCGGGTGTCTCTCTCGTTCTGTGTGTGTGCGGGTGTCTCTCTCGTTCTGTGTGTGTGCGGGTGTCTCTCTCGTTCTGTGTGTGTGCCTGTGTGTCTCTCTCGTTCTGTGTGTGTGTGCCTGTGTGTCTCTCTCGTTCTGTGTGTGTGTGCCTGTGTGTCTCTCTCGTTCTGTGTGTGTGTGCCTGTGTGTCTCTCTCGTTCTGTGTGTGTGTGCCTGTGTGTCTCTCTCGTTCTGTGTGTGTGTGTGCCTGTGTGTCTCTCTCGTTCTGTGTGTGTGTGTGCCTGTGTGTCTCTCTCGTTCTGTGTGTGTGTGCCTGTGTGTCTCTCTCGTTCTGTGTGTGTGTGTGCCTGTGTGTCTCTCTCGTTCTGTGTGTGTGTGCCTGTGTGTCTCTCTCGTTCTGTGTGTGTGTGCCTGTGTGTCTCTCTCGTTCTGTGTGTGTGTGTGCCTGTGTGTCTCTCTCGTTCTGTGTGTGTGTGTGCCTGTGTGTCTCTCTCGTTCTGTGTGTGTAGGTGTGCCTGTGTGTCTCTCTCGTTCTGTGTGTGTAGGTGTGCCTGTGTGTCTCTCTCGTTCTGTGTGTGTAGGTGTGCCTGTGTGTCTCTCTCGTTCTGTGTGTGTAGGTGTGCCTGTGTGTCTCTCTCGTTCTGTGTGTGTAGGTGTGCCTGTGTGTCTCTCTCGTTCTGTGTGTGTAGGTGTGCCTGTGTGTCTCTCTCGTTCTGTGTGTGTAGGTGTGCTGTGTGTCTCTCTCGTTCTGTGTGTGTGTGTGCCTGTGTGTCTCTCTCGTTCTGTGTGTGTGTGTGCCTGTGTGTCTCTCTCGTTCTGTGTGTGTGTGTGCCTGTGTGTCTCTCTCGTTCTGTGTGTGTGTGTGCCTGTGTGTCTCTCTCGTTCTGTGTGTGTGTGTGCCTGTGTGTCTCTCTCGTTCTGTGTGTGTGTGCCTGTGTGTCTCTCTCGTTCTGTGTGTGTGTGTGCCTGTGTGTCTCTCTCGTTCTGTGGTGTGTGTGCCTGTGTGTCTCTCTCGTTCTGTGTGTGTGTGTGCCTGTGTGTCTCTCTCGTTCTGTGTGTGTAGGTGTGCCTGTGTGTGTCTCTCGTTCTGTGTGTGTGTGTGCCTGTGTGTGTCTCTCGTTCTGTGTGTGTAGGTGTGCCTGTGTGTGTCTCTCGTTCTGTGTGTGTAGGTGTGCCTGTGTGTGTCTCTCGTTCTGTGTGTGTAGGTGTGCCTGTGTGTCTCTCTCGTTCTGTGTGTGTAGGTGTGCCTGTGTGTCTCTCTCGTTCTGTGTGTGTAGGTGTGCCTGTGTGTCTCTCTCGTTCTGTGTGTGTAGGTGTGCCTGTGTGTCTCTCTCGTTCTGTGTGTGTAGGTGTGCCTGTGTGTCTCTCTCGTTCTGTGTGTGTAGGTGTGCCTGTGTGTCTCTCTCGTTCTGTGTGTGTAGGTGTGCCTGTGTGTCTCTCTCGTTCTGTGTGTGTAGGTGTGCCTGTGTGTCTCTCTCGTTCTGTGTGTGTAGGTGTGCCTGTGTGTCTCTCTCGTTCTGTGTGTGTAGGTGTGCCTGTGTGTCTCTCTCGTTCTGTGTGTGTAGGTGTGCCTGTGTGTCTCTCTCGTTCTGTGTGTGTAGGTGTGCCTGTGTGTCTCTCTCGTTCTGTGTGTGTAGGTGTGCCTGTGTGTCTCTCTCGTTCTGTGTGTGTAGGTGTGCCTGTGTGTCTCTCTCGTTCTGTGTGTGTAGGTGTGCCTGTGTGTCTCTCTCGTTCTGTGTGTGTAGGTGTGCCTGTGTGTCTCTCTCGTTCTGTGTGTGTAGGTGTGCCTGTGTGTCTCTCTCGTTCTGTGTGTGTAGGTGTGCCTGTGTGTCTCTCTCGTTCTGTGTGTGTAGGTGTGCCTGTGTGTCTCTCTCGTTCTGTGTGTGTAGGTGTGCCTGTGTGTCTCTCTCGTTCTGTGTGTGTAGGTGTGCCTGTGTGTCTCTCTCGTTCTGTGTGTGTAGGTGTGCCTGTGTGTCTCTCTCGTTCTGTGTGTGTAGGTGTGCCTGTGTGTCTCTCTCGTTCTGTGTGTGTAGGTGTGCCTGTGTGTCTCTCTCGTTCTGTGTGTGTGTAGGTGTGCCTGTGTGTCTCTCTCGTTCTGTGTGTGTAGGTGTGCCTGTGTGTCTCTCTCGTTCTGTGTGTGTAGGTGTGCCTGTGTGTCTCTCTCGTTCTGTGTGTGTAGGTGTGCCTGTGTGTCTCTCTCGTTCTGTGTGTGTAGGTGTGCCTGTGTGTCTCTCTCGTTCTGTGTGTGTAGGTGTGCCTGTGTGTCTCTCTCGTTCTGTGTGTGTAGGTGTGCCTGTGTGTCTCTCTCGTTCTGTGTGTGTAGGTGTGCCTGTGTGTCTCTCTCGTTCTGTGTGTGTAGGTGTGCCTGTGTGTCTCTCTCGTTCTGTGTGTGTAGGTGTGCCTGTGTGTCTCTCTCGTTCTGTGTGTGTGTAGGTGTGCCTGTGTGTCTCTCTCGTTCTGTGTGTGTAGGTGTGCCTGTGTGTCTCTCTCGTTCTGTGTGTGTAGGTGTGCCTGTGTGTCTCTCTCGTTCTGTGTGTGTAGGTGTGCCTGTGTGTCTCTCTCGTTCTGTGTGTGTAGGTGTGCCTGTGTGTCTCTCTCGTTCTGTGTGTGTAGGTGTGCCTGTGTGTCTCTCTCGTTCTGTGTGTGTAGGTGTGCCTGTGTGTCTCTCTCGTTCTGTGTGTGTGTAGGTGTGCCTGTGTGTCTCTCTCGTTCTGTGTGTGTAGGTGTGCCTGTGTGTCTCTCTCGTTCTGTGTGTGTAGGTGTGCCTGTGTGTCTCTCTCGTTCTGTGTGTGTAGGTGTGCCTGTGTGTCTCTCTCGTTCTGTGTGTGTAGGTGTGCCTGTGTGTCTCTCTCGTTCTGTGTGTGTAGGTGTGCCTGTGTGTCTCTCTCGTTCTGTGTGTGTAGGTGTGCCTGTGTGTCTCTCTCGTTCTGTGTGTGTGTAGGTGTGCCTGTGTGTCTCTCTCGTTCTGTGTGTGTAGGTGTGCCTGTGTGTCTCTCTCGTTCTGTGTGTGTAGGTGTGCCTGTGTGTCTCTCTCGTTCTGTGTGTGTAGGTGTGCCTGTGTGTCTCTCTCGTTCTGTGTGTGTGTGTAGGTGTGCCTGTGTGTCTCTCTCGTTCTGTGTGTGTGTAGGTGTGCCTGTGTGTCTCTCTCGTTCTGTGTGTGTGTAGGTGTGCCTGTGTGTCTCTCTCGTTCTGTGTGTGTGTAGGTGTGCCTGTGTGTCTCTATTCCCTGACAGACTATTTCTTGCACATTCCAGTTGAAGTGATGACAGTTCTGTAAATAGATTTCGAGTTGAGGTCACTCTCCTTCTCTGCTGCCTGATACCCTCCTCCCAGCGGCTTCTTTCGAGTTGCATTCTCCTGTACGTTCGCCGTCTGGTTACCGTGCGGACCTTACTGCTGACCATTCCTGCAACCCCCCCCACTCCGACCCCTCCTCACTCTGTCATGGTGGCCCTCCCACCGCTCCTGCAGTGAGATACGTCTCATCTCAGAGTTCCGTCTTCTCCCCTCTCTCCCGGGCTCCAGCGTGGGAATAAGCTTGGTGTTTGGTCAACTGTTTCATGTGTGGGGGCGGAGGGGGAGAATTCCGCCCCCCCTCGGCCCCGTGGACAGTGTTGACCTGTGAGTTTGTATTTGCTGCAGATCCCAGTGCATCCTGGGGAATAGGGAATGGACAACTAGTTGGAGAAGATTTGAAAAGGTTTGGGATGGTCAGGGACAGGGGTTCGAGAACGAGGTGGTGTGGTGTGTGGTGTGTGTGTGGTGTGTCTGGTGTGTGAGGAATAGGGACTCCCACCCACTGGCTGCAGCATCCCAAGACTCTGTGTTTTGGAAAGAGGGGTTTGCCGAGCCCCAATCTGACGAACTTGGCATTTGTCTAGCGCCCTTTCCCAGCCTCTGGACATCCCAAAGTGCTTGGCAGCCAACGCAAGGTAGCCACTGTGAGTGGGGTTGCTAAAGGTTCACGGCTCCCCCTACTCCCCACCCCTACCCCCACCCCCACCAAGCAAGCCCAGTGTTAATCCGAACCAAACCTGTGTTTGTACTGAATCGGCACGTCACGTGACCAGGATTCGGGCCTTGTTTAACAGGAGGAGTTGGACACTGGGCCTCAGGCTCCAACCCTCAGCCACAGGGGATAGGATCTGCTCTGGATCGGGCTTCAGTGTTTGACGAAGGGGGTGGGGAGAGGGTGTCTTGTCTGAGGTGAGCCCCCCACCCCCCCCCACCAACCCCCCCGACTTTGCAGAGGTGAGCTCTTTAATCCATGAGGTGGGCCAGAGGTGACTCTCCTCCGTCTCCCACTGCAGCACGAAGCCTCACGCTCTGTCAGAGAATACCGTGTGCAGTTTTATTTAAGGAAGGATGTAAAAAGGAGGCGGTTCAGAGGAGGTTTACTGGATTGATACCGGGAATAAGTGGGTTGTCTTAAGAGGAAAGGTTGGACAGACTGGGATTGTTCCCACTGTGGTATAGAAGAGTGAGGGGTGATTGGATTGAAGTTTACAAGATCCTGAACGGCCTTGACAAGGTGGATGTAGAAAGGATGTTTCCTCTTGTGGGTGAGTCCAGAACTAGGCGGGGGGCGGGGGGTCACTGTTTTAAAATTAGGGGTCGCCCTTTTAGGACAGAGATGAGGAGAATTGTTTCTCTTGGAGGGTTGTGAGACTTTGGAACTCTCGGCCTCAGGAGGTGGTGGAGGCGAGGGTCACTGAACGTTTTCAAGGCCGAGGTAGAGAGATTCTTGTCCGGCAAGGGGATCGAAGGGGGTGTAGATGGGAATGTGCAAATCGAGATGGAAGCTGATCAGCTATGATCTTATGGAAAGGTAGAGCAGGCTCGAGGGGCTGAATGGCCTCCTCCTGCTCCTATTTCATGTGTTTACACCCCCACCCCACCAGGGTGGAATGAATCCAGAGCCGTCGCTCCACAATATGTTCTACCCCTTGTTGTCTGCGATACTCCTGGGTGCTGAAATCCGTCAGTATTCTCATCCTCTGATAGAGGAATTATCAGAGAGAAACCTTCGTGAGACTGAGGGGATTGGAGTAGGAGATAAAGAATGCCTATTGGGGATTGACCCAGTTTGTGGCCACAACATATTCATGCAGCTAACACTAAAGTTTATGAGAGTTCTGGTGCTCTTACTGGAATTCCCTTCAACAAGTGCCTGTTGACAGACAGAGAGAGACCCAGGATGACTGTAAATAGGGCCCGAGCAAGTTTGCTCACTCTGCAAGCTCGATGCTAAAATCAGGCCATTTGCGGGTTCATTCCTCTTTGACCACTGAGTCAAAGCTACCCGGTTTAAATTTCAAAGAATGCTCAGCAGTTACCTGTCAGTCACTATCCACTGGTGCATTCTCAATGGCAACGCTGCTACCAGTCAGTATCTACTTGCCAACCAATCAGCACTCTCTCCCCAAGCAGTGTAAATTGTTGTTTCCTTGACTTTTGGTGTTCTTGTAAAATGTCCTGATGAGTGCAAGATAAGCAGCTGCGATAGAGGAGGGAGGGAAAGGTCTCGTTCTTTGCTTTTATTCAGAAGTTCCCTCTAACTTCCTGAGCGAACTCGCAGTGGGGCTGTGAGCCAGAGTTGTGTTTGGATCAGGGCTTCTCTGTTCTTTGTTCTCCTGACCCGGAATGAGGGAGGTAATCAAATCCTCTCTGTGCCTAATGATTTCCTGTTGCCTGCAGCTCAGGGATGGTCCCAATTGTGTTTTGATGAAGCAGAAACATCCATATCTTCCACCTCTCCTCCTGCCCGTGTGTGACCCACCCACCCGGTCAGAACAGCGGGTCTGTCCGCACAGATACCCACGCTGACCCCCACAGGGGGACCTTGGAATGCAGATTTGCATTTGCGTAGCACCTTTGGGGTGGGGGGAGGGGGGGAGTCAGCCCCGAGTCCTCTCCGGCAGCCTCCACGCTCCAGTGTCAGGAGAAACAGAAGCCAATTTGCGCACAGCAAGCTCCCACAAATGGAAAGGCGGTGATGGGTGTTAGTTGGAACACCAGGGAGAGCATCCCTTCCTCTTGCATTAGCTCCCCTCAGCGCCGACCCTCCGACAGTGCGGCACTCCCTCAGTACTGACCCTCCGACAGTGCAGCACTCCCTCAGTACTGACCCTCCGACAGTGCGGCGCTCCCTCAGCGCCGACCCTCCGACAGTGCGGCACTCCCTCAGTACAGACCCTCCGACAGTGCGGCACTCCCTCAGTACTGACCCTCCGACAGCGCGGCACTCCCTCAGTACTGACCCTCCGACAGTGCGGCGCTCCCTCAGTACTGACCCTCCGACAGCGCGGCGCTCCCTCAGTACTGACCCTCCGACAGCGCGGCACTCCCTCAGTACTGACCCTCCGACAGCGTGGCACTCCCTCAGTACTGACCCTCCGACAGCGCGGCACTCCCTCATTACTGACAGTCCGACAGTGCGGCGCTCCCTCAGTACTGACCTCCGACAGCGCGGCACTCCCTCAGCGCCGACCCTCCGGCCTCGCCTCCCTGGAGGGGGGGGGGTGGGGTGGTGGAGGGCGTCCGAGCCCGCGACCTCTTGACCCCGCGGCGAGGGAGAGCGGCTCGCTTGGGGCTGTGCCTTCGGGGTATAGCAAAGCTGGGAGCCGAACTGACTGAGTTGCAGGAGAGCTACCCAGTGCTGGGTGGCCTTGGGGTGGGGGGTGGGGGGAGTAGCAAGCGACGTGTGTTATTCATGTACCTGAACGTAGTGGAGATTCTCGGTGAGCAGGGGCGTACAGGTATCGACTCTCCATCTCTTTGTTTGCGCTGGGACACAATTCCTAATCTCAATTCTCGCTCCGTCCTTCTTGCCTCCCCAAAGCACACAGGCAGGGGCCTCAAATTTGGCGTGCGGTGAGGCAGCTGCTCAGTTTCTGGGTTTTATCGTTGTGTGACTGCCAAAGAGAGAGTTCACAACCCAACAGGCTGCAGCCCCGAGCTGGGGATTTGATCTTAATCTGGTCTCGGGGAGGGGAGGTGGGGGGGGGGCCCTTTCAGGCAGAAGCCTTGTCCAGGTAGGCCGCAGCGCAGCCTGGATGTTGGGCAGGAACCCCCCCCCCACCCCACTGCAGACACCCGTCTAGACTGACAGGCCTGGACGTCTGGGTTGCGCGGACCCCGTCTGGACCGGAGTGCAACATTTTCTTGCCCTTTTGAGTAATTGGAAGAAAGGTGCAGTTAACTCCTGCAGTCAACTCCTGCAGTCAGTGTCCCGATTCCGATTCTCCGGGATTGCCCCATCTATCAGCACGTTTCCCCCCGCCCCCCACACGCTCCAACATGTTGGGAAGACTAGCTGTGTGTGATTTAGAGAGAGAGAGAGAGAGAGAGAGAGAGGGGGTCACTCGCTGCTGCCTGTGAAGTTCGGGGAGGGTCAGAGCGCTTTGGGAATGGGGAGAGCAAGACACAGAGAGGTTCGGAGTGGAGGGGGTGGGAGTGGGTCGGGAGAGACGAGGTGCTGGGAGGACCTGCGGCAGACAGATTTCACGGCTCAATGTAGAAGCAAAATAATGCAGATGCTGGAGATCTGAGATAAAACTCAGCAGGTCCGGCAGCGTCTGCGCAGAGAGAGAACACACACTAACACACTGATATAAACATGCACTGACACACTGATATAAACATGCACTGACACGCTGATATAAACACACACTGACACACTGATATAAACACGCACTGATATAATCGCACACACTGAAATAAACACACACACTGATACACTGATTTAAACACACAATGACACACTGATTTAAACACACAATGACACACTGATTTAAACACACAATGACACACTGATTTAAACACACACTGACACACATATAAACGGGCACTGACACTCTGATTTAAACACATACTAACACACTGATATAAAGAGGTAGAGAGGTGGAGAAAGGTCGGGTGAGGGTCAGGTGGAGTAAAAGAGAAGGTCAGAGATAGGTTAGAGGGTGGGGGAGATTGAATACCAAGGAGATCATGGAATAAAAGGCATAAGGAGTGGTATTGGTGGTATTAAAGACTAAAGCAGGTGTTAATAGTGACATAAAGGGTCAGCCCTGTCTGAAAGCAAGACAGCAGAACGTGTTCATAGCAGAACAAGCAAAATCGTGAGAGCAAGATACAGACTGGTACTTGGGGAGAGGGAGAGTGGGAAATGAGTGGAAAAACTATTCAAAATGGAGGGGAGAGTTCACGGTCTGAAGTTATTGAACTCAATGTCAAGTCCGGAAGGCTGTAAAGTGCCTAGTCGGGAGATGAGGTGCTGCTGCTCCAGTTTGCGTTGAGCTTCACTGGAACATTGCAGCAGGTCAAGGACGGACATGTGGGCAAGAGAGCAGGGTGGCGTGTTAAAATGGCAAGCGACAGGGAGGTCTGGGTCATGCTTGCGGACAGACTGAAGGTGTTCTGCAAAGCGGTCGCCCAGTCTGCGTTTGGTCTCTCCAATGTAGAGGAGACTGCATTGGGAGCAACGAATGCAGTAGACTAAATTTGGAACAAAGTGCTTCACCTGGAAGGAGTGTTTGGTGTCTGGGGCTGGAGTTACTCTCCCTGCGATTGCATGGGAAGGGGATGAGGAGATGGGGGTGATGGAGGAGTGGACCAGGGCATCCCGGAGGGGAAGCTGTGTTGGGTGGTGGCATCATGCTGGAGATGTTGGAGGATGATCCTTTGAAGATGCCTGGTGGGAGTTTGGGGGGGTGGGGGGGAGTGGGGAGAGGGAGGTGAAAAGTGAGGACGAGGTCTCTCCTTAGTACTCGGTCTAAAAAAAAAACCCCTTCCTGATTTTGAACGCCTCGATTCAATCTCGCCCTTAACCTTCTCCGCTCTGAGGAGAACAATCCCAGCCTCTCCACATGAAGGACATTGGGAGTGGGGGCAAAGGGTTACAGGAGATTGACCGATTGGGACGATTTGACACTCTAGGTTCCAGGTGAAGGGGCACCTTTTAGAAATGGTATTTTCGCTGGAACTTCAGAGCATGTTTTGTGGATGGTTTGAGGTGCCTGGGCCATTGTTCATGCTCCATTCTGGGCCCCGTTGTAAAATATTTAAAACCTAGTGTGTGCCAGAAGTTCAGCAATAACTATTTAACATTTTTACTTGAAAACCAAAATGTGACGAGTAGTGGACCCCCAACGTCAATGATATCCTTACCCTCCTGAAAGTAGCAGTCCCCTCGTGTGGTTAGTGAGTGACCCTTACCCTGCTGACCAATCAGCAGCAAGTCATCCTTTTCTTTCATTCGCTCGTTCATGGGATGTGGGCGTTACTAATTGCCCATCCCTAATTGCCCCCTTGAGAAGGTGGTGATGAGCTGCCTTCTTGAGCCGCTGCAGCCCCTGTGGTGTAGGTACACCCACCGTGCTGTTAGGGAGGGAGTTCCAGGATTTGGACCCAGCGACAGTGAAGGAACGGCCGATATATTTCCAAGTCAGGATGGTGAGTGGCTCGGAGGGGAACTTCCAGGTGGTGGTGTTCCCCCATGTGTCTGCTGCCCTTGTCCTTCTAGATGGTAGCGGTCGTGGGTTTGGAAGGTGCTGTCTAAGGAGCCTTGGTGAGTTGCTGCAGTGCATCTTGTAGATGGTACACACACTGCTGCTACTGTGCGTCGGTGGTGGAGGCAGTGAATGTTTGTGGATAGGGTGCTTTGTCCTGGATGGTGTTGAGCTTCTTGAGTGTTGTGGGAGCTGCACTCATCCAGGCAAGTGGGGAGTGTCCCATCCCACTCCTGACTTGTGCCTTGTAAATGGTGGACAGGCTTTGGGGAGTCAGGAGGTGAGTTACTCACCGCAGGATTCCCAGCCTCTGACCTGCTCTTGTAGCCACAGTATTTATATGGCTGGTCCAGTTCAGTTTCTGGTCAATGGTAACCCTCAGGATGTTGATAGTGGGGGAATCAGTGATGGTAATGCCATTGAACATCAAGGGGCGATGGTTGGATTCTCTCTTGTTGGAGATGGTCATTGCCTGGCACTTGTGTGGTGTGAATGTTACTTGCCACTTGTCAGCCCAATCCTGGATATTGTCCAGGTCTTGCTGCATTTGGACATGGACTGCTTCAGTATCTGAGGAGTTGCGAATGGTGCTGAACATTGTGCAGCCATCAGTGAACACCCCCACTTCTGACCTTATGATGGAAGGAAGGTCATTGGTGAAGCAGCTGAAGATGGTTGGGCCGAGGACACTACCCTGAGGAACTCCTGCAGTGATGTCCTGGAGCTGAGATGACTGACCTCCAACAACCACAACCATCTTCCTTTGTGCTGGGTATGACCCCAACCAGCGGAGAGTTTTCCCCCTGATTCCCATTGACTCCAGTTTTGCTGGGGCTCCTTGATGCCACACTCGGTCAAATGCTGCCTCGATGTCAAGGGCAGTCACTCTCACCTCACCTCGGGAGTTCAGCTCTTCTGTCCATGTTTGAACCAAGGCTGTAATGAGGTCAGGAGCTGAGTGGCCCTGGCAGAACCCAAACTGGGTGTCAGCGAGCAGGTGGAGTGTCTTTGGAACTCTCTCTTCCTCAAAGGGCCTGTGGAAGCAGACTCTTTGAATACTTTTAAGACAGAGCGAGATAGATTCTTGGTAAGCGAGGAGGTGATAGGTTACCTGGGGGGTTGGGGTGGGGGGGGTGGGTAGGTGGGACAGTGGGGTTGAGGTTACTGTCAGATCAGCCACGATCTTATTGAAAGGCGGAGCAGGTTGGAGGGGCTGAGTCGGTCCATGTGTAACACCCTGGGGTTCTTCGTCAGATACACTGAGTGATCTTGGTGTTGTGGAGCGCTTGCTCGCTAGGGCTGCCTCTAAAGCTTCAGTAAGGCGGACACACTAATAGTGAATGATTGTTGAACGACCAGGACGCCCACTCTGTGTGTTGGATTCAATCCCACTCCGTGCTCAATACCATGTTACAAGAATATCACGTGGCTTTTTCCTACTGGTTGGAGTCTCCGCTGCCAGAAGTGGTTTCGCTTGCCTCACCCCAGCCCCTGTCTTCCTTGCACGGACACTCGGGGCGGGGTCCCTGAGCTACTCCAGGGAGGAATCGGTGTGTTTTACCTTTTCAGATGGGCCTGCTCGATGAGCTTGGTGCTCATTTTCCCCCGTCTACCTCGCTGGCATACTGCCATGTTTCACTCTCTCTTTTTTTCTCAGCAACAACATCCTGCATTTAGATGGCGCCTGTAGCATAGTCAACCCCCTCCCAGCCCAAGATTCTTCACAGGAGCGTCACTCAACATCAAGTCACAAAGGGACAGGTAACCAAAAGCTGAGAGAGAGACAGAGAGAGAGAGAGAGAAGGGGCAAAGAGGTGGAGAGGTTTAGGGAGGGAAGTCCAGAGCTTAGGCCCCCCTCCCCCCCAGGCAGCTGAAAGCCCGGCCGCCAATGGTGGAGCGATGGGAATCGGGGGATGGTCAAGAGGCCGATTTGGAGGAGTACAGAGATCTCAGAGGGTTGTAGGGGCTGGTGGAGGTTAGAGATAGGGAGGGGTGTAGGGGCTGGAGGGGGTTACAGAGATAGGGAGGGGGTGTAGGGGCTGGAGGGGGTTACAGAGATAGGGAGGGGGTGTAGGGGCTGGAGGGGGTTACAGAGATAGGGAGGGGGTGTAGGGGCTGGAGGGGGTTACAGAGATAGGGAGGGGGTGTAGGGGCTGGAGGAGGTTACAGAGATAGGGAGGGGGTGTAGGGGCTGGAGGAGGTTACAGAGATAGGGAGGGGTGTAGGGGCTGGAGGAGGTTACAGAGATAGGGAGGGGTGTAGGCGCTGGAGGAGGTTACAGAGATAGGGAGGAGAGTATCTATCGCTTGCTATATATTAAAGTATTAGATTGCTGGGGAAAGGTTCCAGCTCCTAATGACACTGGAACAATGTCTGGCTCGGAAGTGTCTGAGCCAGGAGTGAGAGGGTGATGTATTGATTGACCAGACGGACCCTGTTGTGCACAGTTGCTGCTGAAATCCCCTCGCCAGTCCCTGTGGGTGCTGATGTGGAGCCTCCTGTTCATTTGGCAGTTGCTTTGACAACTGGATCAGTGTTCCTTCTTTTCTGAAGCTGCCGGGTCTCTGATTGCTGCCTTTGGTGTGTGGCCAGGAGTGAGTCTGTTCCAGCAGCTGTCAGACACATGTGCCTGGATTCTGTGCTCTGCAGAGGCAAAACAGGGATCAGGACTGAGCTGCTTGAGCCAGGAAGAAACACTCTCCAGCTCAACACCGTTATTGAGTGTTAAACCCCCTTCCCGACCATCCTGCAACTTGTAAGAAGGCTCTGTGTTCCCAGTTGCTTGGCAGTTGTTATCGGCCCAATGAGCAGTAGTTTGTGCCAGCAAAGTGATAGCCTTTCCAATAAACAGGCTGAGTAATTTGACTTTCCGCTCAATGGTACGTCCCACTCCTTGTTCTTGGAGTCCCAGTCCTCTGACAGCACCTTCCAAACCCACCACCGCTACCATCTAGAAGGACAAGGGCAGCAGACACATGGGGAACACCACCACCTGGAAGTTCCCCTCCAAGCCACTCACCATCCTGACTTGGAAATATATCGGCTGTTCCTTCACTGTCGCTGGGTCCAAATCCTGGAACTCCCTCCCTAACAGCACGGTGGGTGTACCTACCCCACAGGAACTGCAGCGGTTCAAGAAGGCAGCTCACCCCCACCTACTCAAGGGGGCAATTAGGGGGCGGACAATAAATGCTGGGCCTGGCCAGCGACGCCTATGTCCCGAGAACGAATTTTTTAAACAGGACTCGCATCAGAGATTTTTAAAGATGGTTGAGTGATACATTTCCTGCTTTGGGATCTAAACCAGCCATGCTGTGCTAACCTGGGTCTGGTTCACTCTCTCTCTGTCTCTGTCTCTGTCTGTCTCTCTCTCTCTCTCTCTCTCTCTCTCGTGGAGGGTACAGTGTCAGAGGGGAGTGAACCGGTCTCTCTTGCCTGCTGTGTCATCTTGAGTATGTACAGGAGCTGAAACTGAGATGTCAGCCGCTTGATACCACGTGAGAACAAATTCTCCAGCAAGTGTTTCCTTTGGAGACACGGTTCTGTGAGAGAGGGAGCTCCACAATTTTGACAGTGAATGGTTTATTCCAAGGATAGTGTTTGACTTGTACCATCCCTGTTCCTTACCTCAATCCTCCAGTACTCCAGTGCCCAACCCTTCACCCTACCCTTTTGACCATGCTTTCAGTCACTGTAATCTGTGGAGGTTACAGAGATAGGGAGGTGTGTAGGGGCTGGAGGCGGTTACAGTGATAGGGAGGGGTGTAGGGGCTGGAGGAGGTTACAGAGATAGCGAGGGGTGTAGGGGCTGGAGGAGGTTACAGAGATAGGGAGGGGTGTAGGGGCTGGAGGCGGTTACAGTGATAGGGAGGGGTGTAGGGGCTGGAGGAGGTTACAGAGATAGGGAGGGGTGTAGGGGCTGGAGGAGGTTACAGAGATAGGGAAGGGTGTAGGGGCTGGAGGAGGTTACAGAGATAGGGAGGGGTGTAGGGGCTGGAGGAGGTTACAGAGATAGGGAGGGGTGTAGGGGCTGGAGGAGGTTACAGAGATAGGGAGGGGTGTAGGGGCTGGTTAAGGTTACAGAGATAGGGAGGGGTGTAGGGGCTGGAGGAGGTTACAGAGATAGGGAGGGGTGTAGGGGCTGGAGGAGGTTACAGAGATAGGGAGGGGTGGAGGGGGATGGAGGAGGTTACAGAGATAGGGAGGGGTGTAGAGGCCGGAGGAGGTTACAGAGATAGGGAGGGGTGTAAGGGCTGGAGGATGTAACAGATCTGGCCTGAACTGGACGTGCCCGGTGACCTGAGCAATGCCACCCCATCCGCGGTGGGCACCGTGCGGTCACTTCCTGCGGCCACAGCGACCCAGAGCTGGAGGGGGTGGGGGCAGGGTTGGCCTGAGCTCCTGAAGCGCTGTCAGCGTGCGCGGGGGGTGGTGGGGAGGGGTACGAGGGGCAGCGGCGTGGACAGGAAGGGGTTAAGCGGCCGTACCTCGCTGGCATAGCCGGGCAGTGTGTTGGTCACTGGGGCAGGAGCTTGCTGAATGGGCTGTCTGGTGCTTCCTGTTTGACAGTCCTGCTGACTCACTGCCCTGAGTTCCACAAGTGTGCAGATTGGCAGCTGTTACTGGGCAGGGGGAGGCTCCAGACTGGCCGACATCGTCCGAGACCCTCCCAAATCTTGTTATGGGGGTGGGGTGTTGTGGGGGGTGGGGAGTGCGGCGAAGAGGGGGTCTCTCTGCAGCTGTTAACCGAGGTGCCAGCGTCTGTCTTAAATGGGGACCTCGCTCGCCCACTGGGATCACTGCCGGCCGTATCCCGAGGACTGCACTCGGCCTGTTACCCCCGCTCCAGAGCTACCGTGTTCTGAAGCGCGTCGCACCGTCGAGAGATGGGGGCAGCTGCAGTTGTGCACAGCAAGCTCCCACAACCAGGAGCGGTGCCACAGCTGCCCTCCAATCACCTGCTTGCTTTTATTTGATTCTTTTGCGCAGTTTCAGTTCTGTCCTGGTGTCTGACATTAATTCCCCGCACCACCCCCCCACCCCCAACCATCTGTCTACGGGATCTTCCTGTGCACCGACTGTCTATCGCGTTTCTGCCGTTAGAACGAGCGGGCGTGCCTCGGAGCTGAGAGTTGGCTGGGAGGCGCTTTCTGACTGGTTCAGTCAGAGGAAGCACTCTCTCTCCACCACGCCCTGGAGGGTAAAGCCTCTCCCTGTGTAAAGGAATACATTCCACAGCCCCCCTGGAAGTGCCCATTTTCCCCCAGAGGGAAGGGTATTCTGGCCTCGGTCGCTTGGGGAACCCCTCATGCTCTGAGGGAGAGGCAGCCAGCAGACTGTGCCCCCTCGCTGTTTCCGCGCTGTCGCTGTCTGCTCCACTCTCACTTCAAACCATCGCATGTTTCCATCCCAGCCAGCCTCCACATCTACCAGCCTCACCCGAGACCCTCCTGCACCACCTCCCCTGTCCGAACTCGCACTGAGTCCCCGTTCACCCATCACCCCACCCCTGTGCTCGCTGACCCACACGGATTCCCGGTCCGGCAACACCTCCATTTTCAAATTCTCACCCTCATTTTCAAATCCCTCCTCACCCCCTCCCTATCTCTGTAACCTCCTCCAGCCCCTACACCCCCTCCCTATCTCTGTAACCTCCTCCAGCCCCTACACCCCTCCCTATCTCTGTAACCTCCTCCAGCCCCTACACCCCTCCCTATCTCTGTAACCTCCTCCAGCCCCTACAACCCTCCCTATCTCTGTAACCTCCTCCAGCCCCTACACCCCTCCCTATCTCTGTAACCTCCTCCAGCCCCTACACCCCTCCCTATCTCTGTAACCTCCTCCAGCCCCCACACCCCTCCCTATCTCTGTAACCTCCTCCAGCCCCTACACCCCACCCTATCTCTGTAACCTCCTCCAGCCCCTACACCCCTCCCTATCTCTGTAACCTCCTCCAGCCCCTGCACCCCTCCCTATCTCTGTAACATCCTCCAGTCCCTACACCCCTCCTTATCTCTGTAACCTCCTCCAGCCCCTACACCCCCTCCCTATCTCTGTAACCTCCTCCAGCCCCTACACCCCTCCCTATCTCTGTAACCTCCTCCAGCCCCTACAACCCTCCCTATCTCTGTAACCTCCTCCAGCCCCTACACCCCTCCCTATCTCTGTAACGTCCTCCAGCCCCTACACCCCTCCCTATCTCTGTAACCTCCTCCAGCCCCTACACCCCTCCCTATCTCTGTAACCTCCTCCAGCCCCCACACCCTTCCCTATCTCTGTAACCTCCTCCAGCCCCTACACCCCTCCCTATCTCTGTAACCTCCTCCAGCCCCTACACCCCTCCCTATCTCTGTAACCTCCTGCAGCCCCAACACCCCTCCCTATCTCTATAACCTCCTCCAGTCCCTACACCCCTCCTTATCTCTGTAACCTCCTCCAGCCCTTACACCCCCTCCCTATCTCTGTAACCTCGTCCAGCCCCCACAGCCCTCCCTATCTCTGTAACCTCCACCAGCCCCTACAACCCTCCGAGATCTCTGCGCTCCTCCAACTCCGGCCTCTTGACCATCCCCCGATTCCCATCGCTCCACCATTGGCGGCCGGGCCTTCAGCTGCCTGGTGGGGGGGGCCCTGAGCTCTGGAATTTGAGCGTCCTGTCTCGCATGCTCTCTCTCTCTCTCTCTCCCCCTTTTAAGAGACGCTCCTTAAAACCCACCTCTTTGACCCAGTTTTTTGTCACCTGCCCCCAATCTCTGAGTGTGAGTGTGTGAGTCTCGGGGTCAGGTTGTGGCCTGATAATGCCATGCGAAGTGTTAAAGTTGCTACATAAATTATAAAAGTCATCGTTGAAGGCCACTGGCAAAAAGCCAAGCGGTGTTTGGTGACAGCTTCAGCTGTCCGCGATCCCGAGGTTTGTCTGGCGGGCGTGTGCCCAGAGTGGGGAGCTCCCTCGCTCTGTGCCTTTGAGTGAGTGTCTGCCGGAGGACCACACCCTTCCATTCAAACCCAGCCCTGCCTTGGGGATTGCTTCTGGACTGCGACTGGCATCAGCCCCTCCTTGGCGGTTACTTTAAAACAGGTTTTTGTTTGGAATGGTCTTGGCTCCAGCCGTTTCCCAGAAATGACTATCCTCACAGGAATAAAGGTTAGCAGCAGCACAGTGATCCAAACTGTTTTCCCTTTCGGGAGGCGGTTGCGTTTACTGGTTGCCATGGAAATGTGTTGTTTCCCTGTAGGTTTCAGTGAATCACTGTGGCAGTTCGTGCCTGAGGCTGATTTCTATTATCAGCTATTAGCAACGTCATGTGAAGACTTGTGATAAACCCATGGAAGCCAGTGCTGAATTCGGGTGGTTTCTGTGATTCACACTGCCTGTCAACAAAACGTCTGGGGTATCAGCAGTCAACACTTGCCCTTGGGGAGGCTGGGAAGTTGTAGAGTCAATAAGCAGACAGGCAGACAAATGCACAGACATATAGAGGTGCACACACACAGACGCACGCACGCATACATGCACACGCACACGCGCACGCACATACACACGCACGCGCGCACAGACACACACACGCACACACGCACACGCGCACGCACACACACGGACACAAACACGCACACAGACACAAACACGCACACAGACACAAACACGCACACAGACACAAACACGCACACAGACAAGCAGATGGACACACAGACAAA
>NW_024470752.1:127500-137500 GCF_017639515.1 Carcharodon carcharias | reverse complement strand
GCACTTATTCCACCCGGTAACCACTTCGGTCCTTCCCAGAAGTTTTTCACCTATACCGGCTCTCCCACGGTAAATTTCCTTTCTCGACTATGCCAGTCGTGTCTAGTTTTCTGGCTTCTCTGACTCCTTTCCACCTTCCTCTCTAAATTTGACATTATTAGTCTCAATCTCGTCCAGAGACATCGTTTCAACAATAACTCTGGACACCTGCTGTTGTGTGAGGGATGGTCCTGTAATGATAAAGCGTGTTAGCTTGGTTGCCAATGAATCTCCAGTTGGCTTTTTCATACCTGTCCTGAATGTTTGAACCAGTCTGTTTGAGGGAGAGTAGGTACGGTGCAGTTTTCACATGAGTGATACCGTTGAGGCTGATAAACCGTTGAAACTCAGCACTGGTAAACCCCGTGCCGATATCGGAAACGACCGCTTCTGGTATTCCGTGAGTGGCAAAACTCTGACGTAGTTTCTCTATTGTAGCGGCTGTTGTTGGTGATTTCACCTTGTAAACGTCCATCTGTTTTGAATGGGATCAACAATGAGCAGAAACATTGATTGTGTAGGACCTTTCCTGAGAACAATGTGTAACCACACCCAGGGTTTACCTGGCCACTCCCATGGGTGTAATGGAGCTGTCACTGGTAACTCTTACAGTTGCTGACACTGTACCCAGTGCTTTACTAAACTCTCTATTTCACCATCCATCCCAGACCACCATAGATAGCTGTGTGCTATGGTCTTCATTTCGGAAATTCCTGGATGGGCTTTGTGTAGCTCAATTAAAAGTGGCTCCCTTCCCTCTGGAGGAACTGTCACTCATGCTCCCCACAATAAGATACCATTCTGACTGGTTATTTCAGGCCTCCTGTTGAAGTACAGGTTTCATTTCATCAGGTACAGGCTCCTGTGACCAACCCGAAGCCCTTGTTCTCGTGCCTGAGATAGGACTGGGTCCCAACTTGTCCAGTCTCTGATCTGTCGAGCATATACCGGTGAGGAATCTAAGAAATTTAACCTCAAAACAAGTACCTGTGGAACTGGGACGTGCTCATAATTTTCTTGTAAAGGCAAACGGCTAAGGGTGTCGGTGTTTGCGAGTTGATTTCCAGACCCATGTATGAAAGTGTATCCATACGCTGCCAGGATTAAAGCCCTATTAGCATTTCTGTATCTTCTCTCTACCTGCCTCCCTCTTTCTAGCACAGACTTTAATCTCAGCCCTCGCTTTGACTTCACTATTGGCCAGACCTCTCTCAGATGCAGATCAACTTGTCTGACTTTCCCAAGATTTCATTATCTGTCTGATTCTTGGAAAATTCTGCAGCTTTTGCCTCCAAAGCCTCTTTGGCTTCATTTCGCTGATTCTTCAGCCCTTCTATCTCTTTTATTTTTGTGTTTATTTACTGCCTCCTGGAAAATTGAACATTGTTATGTCTTCTCTGCCAACTCATTCGTCAGTTTGTTCAGAGAGGTGCTGAATTCTTTCTGTTTCTCTTCAGACTTTTCCAGAGGTACAAACTCAGACCTGAGGGAATCTTGTCATGTGTGCCAGTCTTTCAGCAGGTTTTCTGGTTCCTTGGGAAGGTCGCTGACCTCCTCTTGAATTCTGTCATAAAGCAGGGTCTCCTCGAGTTCCTCCTGCTGTTCCTCCAGATTTTGGTTTAAGACAGCCTGCATTTCTCCAGCTTGTTGAGTCCTTACACACTCCTTTTTTCCAAACAGGAACACTTCCAGCTTCCTTTTGGGACCTCAGTGGCCAATCAAGGTTGATTTCCCATAGCCCAATCTCACCCGAGGAGGCTGGGTCCCCTGCCTCTCAATACCAACACTGGTATCTTTGCTGATCGGCCTCCATAATGGACAGTTACTCTGCTTATGCCTTTTACTTGAATGTTTTCACCCGTATATGTTTTTAGCCCAGCATCTGTGTCTTCTAAACTGAATTGATGTTCACCATTATTCAGATATCTGCAGGTATGTTCCCCAATTCCTGTAGTGGAAACTCCTGTGTCCACTTCCATTCTAACAGGGCTGCCATTTACATTCAGCCTGACAAATACTGGTTCTGTCTTCCCAAACTTGCAGATGAAACAACGAGTAAACGTCTGAATTTGTTGTTTCAGGGTCTCCTACGTTGTAGATTTTACTGGGATTCTTCCTTTGTTAACCAACCCTGCCTGAATCTTTCCCTGCGCTGCCTCATCTATCACACGTGACAATAGCAGCATTTGATTTTCTTAAACTGCCAATTGCTAAAAGATTGATGGTTTCCACCTCTGCTGAAGTTATTCTTTCATTTCGCTGCTAAGTTATTTCTCTTTATTCTGAGGCTCGAGGGGGCTGTTTCCCACTTCTCGCCAGAGGCTTGCATTTTCACGCCCTTGTTAGCTGGGGTCTCCCGGTGCCATTTTGTGCTGCCTCTGTGGCTTTTGAATTTTGTAACGCGCTCTCCACTCTCCATGGCCAGCGCTATTTCCAGCGCCACCTTCGGGCAATAATCTCTTCCGACTCATACACACCTCACTTGAAATGATCCCTGAGCACGTCGTTTAGCGATGTATAAACTGACAATATTCCGTTAGCCGCTTCAAATTTGCCTCATAGTATGTGACTGTCTTTCCCGGGGCTCCATTTCATGAATTGCATCGTGACTGAGGGCTTGGGTGGTTGATAACCCTTCACGGGGTCCACCAATCCATCAAAGGTTTTTTTTGAGTCTGTGGTACCGGGTGCCGTCAAATTCCGAATCAAACAATAAGTTTTATTCCCACGTGTACTTGTGATAATCGCTCGCCTCTTCTCTTCCCCCATAATTTCATTTGCTTGAAAAAAGAACGTGAGGCGTTCACTGTAATGAGAGCACTCCTCTGTGGCTGGGTCAAAAGGATCAATTGTCCCAAATTGTGGCATCTTGAGAGGGGATAACTTCTTTAATTCTAACGGAGCTTGCTACTTACAATCACTGGGTGAGGTACAGTGCTGATTTTCTTTTCACTTGATCTCTTCTGTTAAGCTTATTTTATCATCGCCAGTTTGTTGTAGGGTGGCCAAGTTGCTACTATTGAGAGGGTTGATCTGCAGACACTTCTTGAGTGGAAACATTAAGTTTATTTACAATGTACTCAGCAGCAACTGCATGTGTGCTTTCAACTCCAACTCTATCTCTACACTGACTGCGGAGGTCACCCATGCTACTCTTCTGTTGGCTATTACAGATCATGTGATCTTCCTTAAGCGCTATTTTTAAAGGGTTTGTTGCTCACTAAATCAAATCATAATTACTACACGACCCCATCGAATCCTTTAATCATCTTAAACCCCTCGATTAGATCCCGTAATCTTCTCCACTCGAGGGAGTACAAGCTGAGTCTGTGTGATCTAACAGGGCAGGTGGGTCAACACGTGGGCGAGGAGGTGGGTCAGTTGGAGAGGGGACACCTTCTGCCAGCTCTCCACTCCAACCCCGACATGTCCACCCTTGTGGTACAAGTGGTGATGGGCACGGCTGTGTCTCAGTGCGATTGGATCACTTCACCATCAAAGCTGCCAGTTGATGGTAATGCCCAGCGCTTTCTACTTTCCCTTCAGCGTCTGCATTTGTATAGTGCCCTGAACTCAGTAAAGCATCCCCGGGTGCTGCACAGGGACATCAGACATAACACGGAGTCACGTTGGGAGTTATGTGGAGCAGGACCAAAGATTGTCAATGGGATAGGCTTTAAGAAGTATTTTAAAGGGAGAGAGACGGACGCACGGAGAGAGACGGACGCACGGAGAGAGACGGACGCACGGAGAGAGACGGACGCACGGAGAGAGACGGACGCACGGAGAGAGACACAGACACAGAGAGGCAAAGGAATAAGGATTCCAGCACGTGTGTAAATCCTCAGTGGAGAGTGTGTGAATTTTCACCCCGCTCCTTGGAGACTGCAGAGGAACTAGCTCAGTTCCACAGAGAGCAGAGTAAGTGCAGGGTCTGTACAGCTGCCCACAGGCCCCGTCTTCCACTATCGAAAAGGAGATGTTCAGAGTTGCAGCTTTGTCTGTGGTGTCCCTCAGCATCTGGTGGTTAATCGAAAGCTGCAGTCTCAGGGGGAGCATTGCCAGTTCCAGTTGCTGATCTCAGCATTGAGGGCTGGGAGCGAGGGTTGGGGTGGGGTGGGGGGTGTTGCAATTCAGGAGTGGGAAATGGGGAAGTCCACCCCCACAGGCAGTCGCTTACACCAGCCCCAGTGACAGAAATAATCTCAGCTGATATGTACACTAGCACACACAAACACACACACGCGCACACTAGCATGAGCAACATGTGTGCACTCTAGCGCTAACTCAAGCGCGCACACTAGCGCTAACTCACGCGCGCACACTAGCGCTAACTCACGCGCGCACACTAGCGCTAACTCACGCGCGCACTAGCGCTAACTCACGCGCGCACTAGCACTAGCTCACGCGCGCACACTAGCGCTAACTCGCGTGTGCACTCTAGCGCTAACTCGCGTGTGCACTCTAGCGCTAACTCGCGCGCACACTAGCGCTAACTCACGCGCACTCTAGCGCTAACTCACGCGCGCGCTCTAGCGCCAACTCACGCGTGCGCTCTAGCGCCAACTCACGCGCGCACACTAGCGCCAACTCACGCGCGCACACTAGCGCCAACTCACGCACGCACACTAGTACGAGCAACACGCGTGCACACTACTGCTAACACACGCGCGCGCACACTAGCATGAACGCGCGTGTGCACTACTCCCCCCTACTTTCAGTACCATACCGGCCTGTGCGTGTCCCCACTGAACAAACTGGGGGAAGCTGAATCATTTCAAAACGATAGTGAGGGACAAGGCAAATTCCCCCACCCCCACCCTCTTTCCTTCCCCACCCCCCTCACCCCCACCCTCCCCCGACCTGTTTAAATAAAGGAGTTAGCGAATGGCAGTGAGGAACCCGAAACTTGCTTTCAAATTTTTGCTAAATGTTCCCCAGGTGGGGTTTTTGACCCTAGCTGGTGGGACGGTCCCTGTGAGGTGGGGCGGCCAAGGCAAAAGCTGCCTCTGGGTTAGAGGCGGAAGAGGCAGGGGGTCTGGGAGAGGGCTGGTCGGATTGACCGAGCTGGGTGCTCCAGACCCTGTCCACAGCTCGGAGCTGTCTTTGATCCACGTCAGTGCTCAGTGCGAGCTGGTTAACTGTGTAGGTGACACTGAATGTGGGGGGGAGCTGCAGCATAACAAGCTGAGCGGAGTGTGAGTGGGCTGTGGTATGGAGTTGAGTGTGAGCTGGTGGGAAGCACGTGTGCCCCACTCTCTCTCTCAAGCAGCGCCCGTACTCCAGGGCACCTGGCGAACCGGCTCGGGGTTGGGGTGGGGGGGTGGGGGGGGGTGGGGGGGCGGCGGAGAGAACTGGAATGGAGCTGGGAGCCTCTGGGAGCCTGACACAGCCAGTCCCGGCACAGCGTGGGTCAATCGTGCCAAAGGAATGGGGAAAGGTCAGCGATTAAAACAGCACGATCTATGCCCAGAGGAAACTGGACAGAGCCCCAGGCTCCGTCCCCCACCCCGAGCACGAGGCCCGGTTCCCGGTCACACTCCCCGCCACAAGCGCTCGCTCTCTGTCTCTCTCCTTCTTTCTCCCCCTCCCTCTCTCTCCCTCTCTGCCTCTCTCTCTCTCTCCCGCTCTTTCACTCTCTCTCTCTCTCTCGCTCTTTCACTATCACTCTCTCTCTCGCGCTCTTTCACTCTCTCTCTCTCTCACGCTCTTTCACTATCACTCTCTCTCTCGCGCTCTTTCACTCTCTCTCTCGCGCTCTTTCACTATCACTCTCTCTCTCGTGCTCTTTCACTCTCTCTCTCTCTCGCGCCCTTTCACTCTCACTCTCTCTCTCTCTCGCGCTCTTTCACTCTCTCTCTCTCTCTCTCTCTCACACGCTCTTTCACTCTCTCTCGCTCTCTCGCACTCTTTCACTCTCTCTCGCGCTCTTTCACTCTCTCTCTCGCGCTCTTTCACTCTCTCTCTCACGCTCTTTCACTCTCTCTCTCGCGCTCTTTCACTCTCTCGCGCTCTTTCACTCTCTCGTGCTCTTTCACTCTCTCGCGCACTTTCACTCTCTCGCGCACTCTCACTCTCTCTCGCGCACTTTCACTCTCTCTCGCGCGCTCTTTCACTCTCTCTCGCGCGCTCTTTCACTCTCTCTCGCGCGCTCTTTCACTCTCTCTCGCGCGCTCTTTCACTCTCTCTCGCGCGCTCTTTCACTCTCTCTCGCGCGCTCTTTCACTCTCTCTCTCGCGCGCTCTTTCACTCTCTCTCTCTCACGCTCTTTCACTATCACTCTCTCTCTCACGCTCTTTCACTATCACTCTCTCTCTCGCGCTCTTTCACTCTCTCTCTCGCGCTCTTTCACTATCACTCTCTCTCTCGTGCTCTTTCACTCTCTCTCTCTCTCTCGCGCCCTTTCACTCTCACTCTCTCTCTCTCTCGCGCTCTTTCACTCTCTCTCTCTCTCTCTCTCTCACACGCTCTTTCACTCTCTCTCGCTCTCTCGCACTCTTTCACTCTCTCTCGCGCTCTTTCACTCTCTCTCTCGCGCTCTTTCACTCTCTCTCTCACGCTCTTTCACTCTCTCTCTCGCGCTCTTTCACTCTCTCGCGCTCTTTCACTCTCTCGTGCTCTTTCACTCTCTCGCGCACTTTCACTCTCTCTCTCGCGCACTTTCACTCTCTCTCTCGCGCACTTTCACTCTCTCTCGCGCGCTCTTTCACTCTCTCTCGCGCGCTCTTTCACTCTCTCTCGCGCGCTCTTTCACTCTCTCTCGCGCGCTCTTTCACTCTCTCTCGCGCGCTCTTTCACTCTCTCTCGCGCGCTCTTTCACTCTCTCTCTCGCGCACTTTCACTCTCTCTCGCGCGCACTTTCACTCTCTCTCGCGCGCACTTTCACTCTCTCTCGCGCGCACTTTCACTCTCTCTCGCGCGCTCTTTCACTCTCTCTCGCGCGCTCTTTCACTCTCTCTCGCGCGCTCTTTCACTCTCTCTCGCGCGCTCTTTCACTCTCTCTCGCGCGCTCTTTCACTCTCTCTCGCGCGCTCTTTCACTCTCTCTCGCGCGCTCTTTCACTCTCTCTCGCGCGCTCTTTCACTCTCTCTCGCGCGCTCTTTCACTCTCGCGCGCTCTTTCACTCTCGCGCGCTCTTTCACTCTCTCTCGCGCGCTCTTTCACTCTCTCTCGCGCGCTCTTTCACTCTCTCTCGCGCGCTCTTTCACTCTCTCTCGCGCGCTCTTTCACTCTCTCTCGCGCGCTCTTTCACTCTCTCTCTCTCTCGCGCTCTTTCACTATCACTCTCTCTCTCGTGCTCTTTCACTCTCTCTCTCTCGCGCCCTTTCACTCTCACTCTCTCGCGCTCTTTCACTCTCTCTCTCTCTCGCGCTCTTTCACTCTCTCTCTCTCGCACTCTTTCACTCTCTCTCTCGTGCTCTTTCACTCTCTCACGCTCTTTCACTCTCTCTCTTGCGCACTTTCACTCTCTCTCTTGCGCACTTTCACTCTCTCTCTCTCACGCTCTTTCACTCTCTCTCTTGCGCACTTTCACTCTCTCTCTCACGCTCTTTCACTCTCTCTCTCGCGCACTTTCACTCTCTCTCGCGCGCTCTTTCACTCTCTCTCTCTCTCTCGCGCTCTTTCACTCTCTCTCTCTCTCTCTCACGCTCTTTCACTCTCTCTCTCTCTCTCTCTCACGCTCTTTCACTCTCTCTCTCTCTCTCTCACGCTCTTTCACTCTCTCTCTCTCTCTCTCGCGCTCTTTCACTCTCTCTCTCTCTCTCGCGCTCTTTCACTCTCTCTCTCTCGCGCTCTTTCACTCTCTCTCTCTCGCGCTCTTTCACTCTCTCTCTCACGCTCTTTCACTCTCTCTCTCACGCTCTTTCACTCTCTCTCTCGCGCACTTTCACTCTCTCTCTCTCACGCTCTTTCACTCTCTCTCTCGCGCACTTTCACTCTCTCTCTCGCGCACTTTCACTCTCTCTCTCGCGCACTTTCACTCTCTCTCTCACGCACTTTCACTCTCTCTCGCGCGCTCTTTCACTCTCTCTCGCGCGCTCTTTCACTCTCTCTCGCGCGCTCTTTCACTCTCTCTCGCGCGCTCTTTCACTCTCTCTCGCGCGCTCTTTCACTCTCTCTCGCGCGCTCTTTCACTCTCTCTCGCGCGCTCTTTCACTCTCTCTCGCGCGCTCTTTCACTCTCTCTCGCGCGCTCTTTCACTCTCTCTCGCGCGCTCTTTCACTCTCTCTCGCGCGCTCTTTCACTCTCTCTCGCGCGCTCTTTCACTCTCTCTCTCACGTGCTCTTTCACTCTCTCTCTCGCTCTCACGCTCTTTCACTCTCTCTCTCTCGCGCTCTTTCACTCTCTCTCTCTCGCGCTCTTTCACTCTCTCTCGTGCTCTTTCACTCTCTCTCTCTCTCGCGCTCTTTCACTCTCTCTCTCTCGCGCTCTTTCACTCTCTCTCTCTCGCGCTCTTTCACTCTCTCTCTCTCTCGCGCTCTTTCACTCTCTCTCTCTCGCGCTCTTTCACTCTCTCTCTCTCTCTCTCGTGCTCTTTCACTCTCTCTCTCTCTCGCGCTCTTTCACTCTCTCTCTCTCTCGCGCTCTTTCACTCTCTCTCTCTCTCCCGCGCTCTTTCACTCTCTCTCTCTCTCGCGCTCTTTCACTCTCTCTCTCACGCTCTTTCTCTCTCTCTCTCGCGCTCTTTCACTCTCTCGCGCTCTTTCACTCTCTCTCTCGCGTTCTTTCACTCTCTTGCGTTCTTTCACTCTCTCTCTCTCTCACGCTCTTTCACTCTCTCTCTCACGCTCTTTCACTCTCTCTCTCTCATGCTCTTTCACGCTCTCTCTCTCTCACGCTCTTTCACTCTCTCTCTCTCTCGCGCTCTTTCACTTTCTCTCTCACGCTCTTTCACTCTCTCTCTCTCATGCTCTTTCACGCTCTCTCTCTCTCACGCTCTTTCACTCTCTCTCTCTCTCGCGCTCTTTCACTTTCTCTCTCACGCTCTTTCACTCTCTCTCTCTCTCTTGCGCTCTTTCACTCTCTCTCTCTCTCTCACGCTCTTTCTCTCTCTCTCTCATGCTCTTTCTCTCTCTCTCTCACATTCTTTCACTTTCTCTCTCTCTCGTGCTCTTTCACTCTCTCTCTCTCTCGCGCTCTTTCACTCTCTCTCTCTCTCTCTCGCGCTCTTTCACTGTCTCTCTCTCACGCTCTTTCTCTCTCTCTCTCTCTCTCACGTTCTTTCACTTTCTCTCTCACGCTGTTTCACTCTCTCTCTCTCGCGCTCTTTCATTCTCTCGCGCTCTTTCATTCTCTCTCTCGCGCTCTTTCACTCTCTCTCTCTCTGACGCTCTTTCTCTCTCTCTCTCTCACGCTCTTTCACTCTCTCTCTCTCATGCTCTTTCACTCTCTCTCTCTCTCTCTCGCGCTCTTTCACTCTCTCTCTCTCTCCCGCTCTTTCACTCTCTCTCTCTCTCTTGTGCTCTTTCACTCTCTCTCTCTCTTGTGCTCTTTCACTCTCTCTTTCTCTTGTGCTCTTTCACTCTCTCTCTCTCTTGTGCTCTTTCACTCTCTCTCTCTCGTGCTCTTTCACTCTCTCTCTTGCGCTCTTTCACTCTCTCTCTCTCGCGCTCTTTCACCTTCTCTCTCTCTCATATGTTCTTTCACCCTCTCTCTCTCTTTCTCATATGTTCTTTCACCCTCTCTCTCTCTCTTGCTCTTTCACCCTCTCTCTCTCTCTCTCTCTCTCATATGTTCTTTCACCCTCTCTCTCTCTCTCTCATATGTTCTTTCACCCTCTCTCTTTCTCTCTCAGGCTCTTTCACCCTCTCTCTCTCTCTCTCTCTCGTGCTCTTTCACCTTCTCTCCCTCTCGTGTGGTCTCACCTTCCCCCTCTCTTGCGCACTCTCTTTTTTGCTTTCTCTCACCCTCCCTCTCTTGCTCTCTCTCTCTCTCACGCTCCCTCACCCTCACCCTCCCC